>NW_026578267.1:0-210530 GCF_029603195.1 Condylostylus longicornis | reverse complement strand
CTGTCACCTGTCACCTGTCACCTGTCACCTGTCACCTGTCACCTGTCAACTGTCACCTGTCACCTGTCACCTGTCACCAGTCACCTGTCATCTGTCACCTGTCACCTGTCACCTGTCACCTGTCACTGTCACCTGTCACCTGTCACCTGTCACCTGTCACCTGTCAACTGTCACCTGTCACCTGTCACCTGTCACCTGTCACCTGTCACCTGTCACCTGTCACCTGTCACCATTCACCCGTCACCTGTCACCTGTCACTGTCACCTGTCACCTGTCACCTGTCAACTGTCAACTGTCACCTGTCACCTGTCACCTGTCACCTGTCAACTGTCACCTGTCACCTGTCACCTGTCACCTGTCACCTGTCACCTGTCACCTGTCACCTGTCACCTGTCACCTGTCACCTGTCACTGTCACCTGTCACCTGTCACCTGTCAGCTGTCACCTGTCACCTGTCACCTGTTACTGTCACCTGTCACCTGTCACCTGTCACCTGTCACCTGTCACCTGTCACCTGTCACCTGTCACCTGTCGCCTGTCACTCTCACCTGTCACCTGTCACCTGTTACTGTCACCTGTTACTGTCACCTGTCACCTATCACCTATCACCTGTCAACTGTCACCTGTCACCTGTCACCTGTCATCTGCCACCTGTCACCTGTCACCTGTCAACTGTCACCTGTCCCCTGTCACCTGTCACCTGTCACCTGTCACCTGTCACCTGTCACCTGTCACCTGTCACCTGTCACCTGTCACTGTCACCTGTCAACTGTCACCTGTCACCTGTCACCTGTCACCTGTCACCTGTCACCTGTCACCTGTCACCTGTCACCTGTCACCTGTCACCTGTCACCTGTCACCTGTCACCTGTCACCTGTCACCTGTCACCTGTCACCTGTCACCTGTCACCTGTCACCTGTCACTGTCACCTGTCACCTGTCACCTCGCACCTGCCACCTGTCACCTGTCACCTGTCACCTGTCACCTGTCACCTGTCACCTGTCACCTGTCACCTGTCACTGTCTCCTGTCACCTGTCACCTGTCAACTGTTCCCTGTCACCTGTCAACTGTCACCTGTCACCTGTAACCTGTCACCTGTCACCTGTCACCTGTCACCTGTCACCTGTCACCTGTCACCTGTCACCTGTCACCTGTCACCTGTCACCTGTCACCTGTCACCTGTCACCTGTCACCTGTCACCTGTCACCTGTCACCTGTCACCTGTCACCTGTCACCTGTCACCTGTCACCTGTCACCTGTCACCTGTCACCTGTCACCTGTCACCTGTCACCTGTCACTGTCACCTGTCACCTGTCACTGTCACCTGTCACTTGTCACCTGTCACCTGTCACCTGTCAACTATCACCTGTCACCTGTCACTGTCACCTGTCACCTGTCACCTGTCACCTGCCACCTGTCACCTGTCACCTGTCACCTGTCACCTGTCACCTGTCACTGTCACCTGTCACCTGTCACCTGTCACCTGTCACCTGTCACCTATCACCTGTCACCTGTCACCTGTCACTGTCACCTGTCACCTGTCACCTGTCACCTGTCAACTGTCACCTGTCACCTGTCACCTGTCACCTGTCACCTGTCACCTGTCACCTGTCACCTGTCACCTGTCACCTGTCACTGTCACCTGTCACCTGTCACCTGTCACCTGTCACCTGTCACCTGTCACCTGTCACCTGTCACCTGTCACCTGTCACTGTCGCCTGTCATCTGTCACCTGTCACTGTCACCTGTCAACTGTCACTTGTCACCTGTCACCTGTCACCTGTCACCTGTCACCTGTCACCTGTCACTTGTCACCTGTCACCTGTCACCTGTCACCTGTCACCTGTCACCTGTCACCTGTCACCTGTCAACTGTCACCTTTCACCTGTCACCTGTCACCTGTCACCTGTCACCTGTCACCTGTTACCTGTCACTGTCACCTCTCACCTGTCACCTGCCACCTGTCACCTGTCACCTGTCACCTGTCACCTGTCACCTGTCACCTGTCACCTTTCACCTGTCACCTGTCACCTGTCACCTGTCACCTGTCACCTGTCACCTGTCACCTGTCACCTGTCACCTGTCACCTGTCACCTGTCACCTGTCACCTGTCACCTGTCACCTGTCACCTGTCACCTGTCACCTGTCACCTGTCACCTGTCACCTGTCAACTGTCAACTGTCACCTGTCACCTGTCACCTGTCACCTGTCACCTGTCAACTGTCACCTGTCACTGTCACCTGTCACCTGTCACCTGTCACCGGTCACCTGTCACCTGTCACCTGTCACCTGTCACCTGTCACCTGTCACCTGTCACCTGTCAACTGTCACCTGTCACCTGTCACCTGTCACCTGTCACCTGTCACCTGTCACCTGTTACCTGTCACTGTCACCTCTCACCTGTCACCTGCCACCTGTCACCTGTCACCTGTCACTTGTCACCTGTCACCTGTCACCTGTCACCTGTCACCTGTCACCTGTCACCTATCACTGTAACAGTCACCTGTCACCTGTCACCTGTCACCTGTCACCTGTCACCTGTCACCTGTCACCTGTCACCTGTCACCTGTCACCTGTCAACTGTCACCTGTCACCTGTCACCTGTCACCTGTCGCCTGTCACTGTAACAGTCACCTGTCACCTGTCACCTGTCACCTGTCACCTGTCACCTGTCACCTGTCACCTGTCACCTGTCACCTGTCACCTGTCAACTGTCACCTGTCACCTGTCACCTGTCACCTGTCACCTGTCACCTGTCACCTGTCACCTGTCACCTGTCACCTGTCACCTGTCACCTGTCACTGTCACCTCTCACCTGTCACCTGTCACCTGCCACCTGTCACCTGTCACCTGTCACCTGTCACCTGTCACCTGTCACCTGTCACCTGTCACCTGTCACCTGCCACCTGTCACCTGTCACCTGTCACCTGTCGCCTGTCACTGTCACCTGTCACCTGTCACCTGTCACCTGTCACCTGTCACTGTCACCTGTCACCTGTCACCTGTCACCTGTCACCTGTCACCTGTCACCTGTCACCTGTCACCCGTCACCTGTCACCTGTCACCTGTCAACTGTCACCTGTCACCTGTCACCTGTCACTGTAACAGTCACCTGTCACCTGTCACCTGTCACCTGTCACCTGTCACCTGTCACCTGTTACTGTCACCTGTTACTGTCACCTGTCACCTCTCACCTATCACCTGTCAACTGTCACCTGTCACCTGTCACCTGCCACCTGTCACCTGTCACTGTCACCTGTCACCTGTCACCTGTCACCTGTCACTGTCACCTGTCACCTGTCACCTGTCACCTGTCACCTGTCACCTGTCACCTGTCACCTGTCACCTGTCACCTGTCACCTGTCACCTGTCACCTGTCACCTGTCACCTGTCACCTGTCACCTGTCACCTGTCACCTGTCAACTGTCACCTGTCACCTGTCACCTGTCACCTATCACCTGTCAACTGTCACCTGTCACCTGTCACCTGTCACCTGTCACCTGTCACCTGTCACCTGTCACCTGTCACCTGTCACCTGTCACCTGTCACCTGTCACCTGTCACCTGTCACCTGTCACCTGTCACCTGTCACCTGTCACCTGTCACCTGTCACCTGTCACCTGTCACCTGTCACCTGTCACCTGTCAACTGTCACCTGTCACCTGTCACCTGTCACCTGTCAACTGTCACCTGTCACCTGTCACCTGTCACCTGTCACCTGTCACCTGTCACCTGTCACCTGTCACCTGTCACCTGTCACCTGTCACCTGTCACCTGTCACCTGTCCCCTGTCACCTGTCACCTGTCACCTGTCACCTGTCACCTGTCACCTGTCACCTGTTCCCTGTCACCTGTCACCTGTCACCTGTCACCTGTCACCTGTCTCCTGTCACCTGTCACCTGTCACCTGTCACCTGTCACTTGTCACCTGTCACCTGTCACCTGTCACTGTCACCTGTAACATGTCACTTGTCACCTGTCACCTGTCACCTGTCAACTGTCACCTGTCACCTGTCACCTGTCACCTGTCACCTGTCACCTGTCACCTGTCACCTGTCACCTGTCACTGTCACCTGTCACATGTCACATGTCACCTGTCACCTGTCACCTCTCACCTGTCACCTGTCACCTGTCACCTGTCACCTGTCACCTGTCACCTGTCACTGTCACCTGTCACATGTCACATGTCACCTGTCACCTGTCACCTGTCACCTGTCACCTGTCACCTGTCACTGTCACCTGTAACATGTCACTTGTCACCTGTCACCTGTCACCTGTCAACTGTCACCTGTCACCTGTCACCTGTCACCTGTCACCTGTCACCTGTCACCTGTCACCTGTCACTGTCACCTGTCACCTGTCACCTGTCACCTCTCACCTGTCACCTGTCACCTGTCACCTGTCACCTGTCACCTGTCACCTGTCACCTGTCTCCTGTCACCTGTCACCTGTCACCTGTCACCTGTCACTTGTCACCTGTCACCTGTCACCTGTCACTGTCACCTGTAACATGTCACTTGTCACCTGTCACCTGTCACCTGTCAACTGTCACCTGTCACCTGTCACCTGTCACCTGTCACCTGTCACCTGTCACCTGTCACCTGTCACCTGTCACTGTCACCTGTCACCTGTCACCTGTCACCTGTCAACTGTCACCTGTCACCTGTCACCTGTCACCTGTCACCTGTCACCTGTCACCTGTCACCTGTCACTGTCACCTGTCACATGTCACATGTCACCTGTCACCTGTCACCTCTCACCTGTCACCTGTCACCTGTCACCTGCCACCTGTCACCTGTCACCTGTCCCATGTCACCTGTCTCCTGTCACCTGTCACCTGTCACCTGTCACCTGTCACCAGTCACCTGTCACCTGTCACCTGTCACCTGTCACCTGTCAGCCGTCACCTGTCACCTGTCACTGTCACCTGTCACATGTCACCTGTCACCTGTCACCTGTCACCTGTCACCTGTCACCTGTCACCTGTCACCTGTCACCTGTCACCTGTCACCTGTCACCTGTCACCTGTCACCTGTCACCTGTCACCTGTCACCTGTCAACTGTCACCTGTCACCTGTCACCTGTCACCTGTCACCTGTCACCTGTCACCTGTCACCTGTCACCTGTCACCTGTCACCTGTCACTGTCACCTGTCACATGTCACATGTCACCTGTCACCTGTCACCTCTCACCTGTCACCTGTCACCTGTCACCTGCCACCTGTCACCTGTCACCTGTCCCCTGTCACCTGTCAACTGTCACCTGTCACCTGTCACCTGTCACCTGTCACCAGTCACCTGTCACCTGTCACCTGTCACCTGTCACCTGTCACCTGTCACCTGTCACCTGTCACCTGTCACTGTCACCTGTCACATGTCACATGTCACCTGTCACCTGTCACCTCTCACCTGTCACCTGTCACCTGTCACCTGCCACCTGTCACCTGTCACCTGTCCCCTGTCACCTCTCACCTGTCACCTGTCACCTGTCACCTGTCACCTGTCACCAGTCACCTGTCACCTGTCACCTGTCACCTGTCACCTGTCACCCGTCACCTGTCACCTGTCACTGTCACCTGTCACATGTCACCTATCACCTGTCACCTGTCACCTGTCACCTGTCACCTGTCACCTGTCACCTGTCATCTGTCAACTGTCACCTGTCACCTGTCACCTGTCACCAGTCACCTGTCATCTGTCACCTGTCACCTGTCACCTGTCACCTGTCACCTGTCACTGTCACCTGTCACCTGTCACCTGTCACCTGTCACCTGTCAACTTTCACCTGTCACCTGTCACCTGTCACCTGTCACCTGTCACCTGTCACCAGTCACCTGTCACCTGTCACTGTCACCTGTCACCTGTCACCTGTCACCTGTCACCTGTCACCTGTCACCTGTCACCTGTCACCTGTCACCTGTCACCTGTCACCTGTCACCTGTCACCTGTCACCTATCACCTGTCACCTGTCACTGTCACCTGTCACCTGTCACCTGTCACCTGTCACTGTCACCTGTCACCTGTCACCTGCCAGCTGTCACCTGTCACCTGTCACCTGTTACTGTCACCTGTCACCTGTCACCTGTCACCTGTCAACTGTCACCTTTCACCTGTCACCTGTCACCTGTCACCTGTCACCTGTCACCTGTCACTGTCACCTGTCACCTGTCACCTGTCACCTGTCACCTGTCACCTGTCACCTGTCACCTGTCACCTGTCACCTGTCACCTGTCACCTGTCACCTGTCACCTGTCACCTGTCACCTGTCACCTGTCACCTGTCACCTGTCACCTGTCACCTTTCACCTGTCACCTGTCACCTGTCACCTGTCACCTGTCACCTGTCACCTGTCAACTGTCACCTGTCACCTGTCACTGTCACCTCTCACCTGTCACCTGTCACCTGTCACCTGTCACCTGTCACCTGTCACCTGTCACCTGTCACCTGTCACCTGTCAACTGTCACCTGTCACCTGTCACCTGTCACCTGTCACCTGTCACCTGTCACCTGTCACCTGTCACCTGTCACCTGTCACCTGTCACCTGTCACCTGTCACCTGTCACCTGTCACCTGTCACCTGTCACTGTCACCTGTCACAAGTCACCTGTCACCTGTCACCTGTCACCTGTCAACTGTCACCTGTCACCTGTCACCTGCCACCTGTCGCCTGTCACCTGTCACTGTCACCTGTCACATGTCACATGTCACCTGTCACCTGTTACCTCTCACCTGTCACCTGTCACCTGTCACCTGCCACCTGTCACCTGTCACCTGTCACCTGTCACCTGTCACCTGTCACCTGTCACCTGTAACCTGTCACCTGTCACCTGTCACCTGTCACGTGTCACCTGTCACCTGTCACCTGTCACCTGTCACCTGTCACCTGTCACTGTCACCTGTCACATGTCACCTGTCACCTGTCACCTGTCACCTGTCACCTGTCACCTGTCACCTGCCACCTATCACCTGTCACCTGTCACCTGTCACCTGTCACCTGTCACCTGTCACCTGTCACCTGTCACCTGTCACCTGTCACCTGTCACCTGTCACCTGTCACCTGTCACCTGTCACCTGTCACCTGTCACCTGTCTCCTGTCACCTGTCACCTATCACCTGTCACCTGTCACTGTCACCTGTTACTGTCACCCGTCACCTGTCTCCTGTCACCAGTCACCTGTCACCTGTCACCTGTCACCTGTCACCTGTCACCTGTCACCTGTCACCTGTCACTGTCACCTGTCACCTGTCACCTGTCACCTGTTACTGTCACCTGTTACTGTCACCTGTTACTGTCACCTGTCACCTGTCAGCTGTCACCTGTCACCTGTCACCTGTTACCTGTCACCTGTCACCTGTCACCTGTCACCTGTCACCTGTCACCTGTCACCTGTCACCTGTCACCTGTCACCTGTCACCTGTCACTGTCACCTGTCACCTGTCACCTGTCACCTGTCACCTGTCACCTGTCACTGTCACCTGTCACCTGTCACCTGTCACCTGTCACCTGTTACTGTCACCTGTTACTGTCACCTGTCACCTGTCACCTGTCACCTGTCACCTGTCACCTGTCACCTGTCACCTGTCACCGATCACCTGTCAACTGTCACCTGTCACCTGTCACCTGTCACCTGTCACCTGCCACCTGTCACCTGTCACCTGTCACCTGTCACCTGTCACCTGTCACCTGTCACCTATCACCTGTCACCTGTCACTGTCACCTGTCACCTGTCACCTGTCACCTGTCACCTGTCACCTGCCATCTGTCACCTGTCACCTGTCACCTGTCACCTGTCACCTGTCACCTGTCACCGATCACCTGTCAACTGTCACCTGTCACCTATCACCTGTCAACTGTCACCTGTCACCTGTCACCTGTCACCTGTCACCTGTCACCTGTCACCTGTCACCTGTCACCTGTCACCTGTCACCTATCACCTGTCACCTGCCATCTGTCACCTGTCACCTGTCACCTGTCACCTGTCACCTGTCACCTGTCACCGATCACCTGTCAACTGTCACCTGTCACCTGTCACCTGTCACCTGTCACCTGCCACCTGTCACCTGTCACCTGTCACCTGTCACCTGTCACCTGTCACCTGTCACCTATCACCTGTCACCTGTCACTGTCACCTGTCACCTGTCACCTGTCGCCTGTCACCTGTCACCTGCCATCTGTCACCTGTCACCTGTCACCTGTCACCTGTCACCTGTCACCTGTCACCTGTCACCGATCACCTGTCAACTGTCACCTGTCACCTATCACCTGTCACCTGTCACCTGTCACCTGTCACCTGTCACCTGTCACCTGTCACCTGTCACCTGTCACCTGTCACCTGCCACCTGTCACCTGTCACCTGTCACCTGTCACCTGTCACCTGTCACCTGTCACCTGTCAACTGTCACCTGTCACCTGTCACCTGTCACCTATCACCTGTCAACTGTCACCTGTCACCTGTCACCTGTCACCTGTCACCTGTCACCTGTCACCTGTCACCTGTCACCTGTCACCTGTCACCTGTCACCTGTCACCTGTCACCTGTCACCTGTCACCTGTCACCTGTCACCTGTCACCTGTCACCTGTCACCTGTCACCTGTCAACTGTCACCTGTCACCTGTCACCTGTCACCTGTCAACTGTCACCTGTCACCTGTCACCTGTCACCTGTCACCTGTCACCTGCCACCTGTCACCTGTCACCTGTCACCTGTCACCTGTCACCTGTCACCTGTCCCCTGTCACCTGTCACCTGTCACCTGTCACCTGTCACCTGTCACCTGTCACCTGTTCCCTGTCACCTGTCACCTGTCACCTGTCTCCTGTCACCTGTCACCTGTCACCTGTCACCTGTCACTTGTCACCTGTCACCTGTCACCTGTCACTGTCACCTGTAACATGTCACTTGTCACCTGTCACCTGTCACCTGTCAACTGTCACCTGTCACCTGTCACCTGTCACCTGTCACCTGTCACCTGTCACCTGTCACCTGTCACTGTCACCTGTCACATGTCACATGTCACCTGTCACCTGTCATCTCTCACCTGTCACCTGTCACCTGTCACCTGCCACCTGTCACCTGTCACCTGTCCCCTGTCACCTGTCACCTGTCACCTGTCACCTGTCACCTGTCACCTGTCACCAGTCACCTGTCACCTGTCACCTGTCACCTGTCACCTGTCACCCGTCACCTGTCACCTGTCACTGTCACCTGTCACATGTCACCTGTCACCTGTCACCTGTCACCTGTCACCTGTCACCTGCCACCTATCACCTGTCACCTGTCACCTGTCACCTGTCACCTGTCACCTGTCACCTGTCATCTGTCAACTGTCACCTGTCACCTGTCACCTGTCACCAGTCACCTGTCATCTGTCACCTGTCACCTGTCACCTGTCACCTGTCACTGTCACCTGTCACCTGTCACCTGTCACCTGTCACCTGTCACCTGTCAACTTTCACCTGTCACCTGTCACCTGTCACCTGTCACCTGTCACCTGTCACCAGTCACCTGTCACCTGTCACGGTCACCTGTCACCTGTCACCTGTCACCTGTCACCTGTCACCTGTCACCTGTCACCTGTCACCTGTCACCTGTCACCTGTCACCTGTCACCTGTCACCTGTCACCTGTCACCTATCACCTGTCACCTGTCACCTGTCACTGTCACCTGTCACCTGTCACCTGTCACCTGTCACTGTCACCTGTCACCTGTCACCTGCCAGCTGTCACCTGTCACCTGTCACCTGTTACTGTCACCTGTCACCTGTCACCTGTCAACTGTCACCTTTCACCTGTCACCTGTCACCTGTCACCTGTCACCTGTCACCTGTCACTGTCACCTGTCACCTGTCACCTGTCACCTGTCACCTGTCACCTGTCACCTGTCACCTGTCACCTGTCACCTGTCACCTGTCACCTGTCACCTGTCACCTGTCACCTGTCACCTGTCACCTGTCACCTGTCACCTGTCACCTTTCACCTGTCACCTGTCACCTGTCACCTGTCACCTGTCACCTGTCACCTGTCAACTGTCACCTGTCACCTGTCACTGTCACCTCTCACCTGTCACCTGTCACCTGTCACCTGTCACCTGTCACCTGTCACCTGTCACCTGTCACCTGTCACCTGTCAACTGTCACCTGTCACCTGTCACCTGTCACCTGTCACCTGTCACCTGTCACCTGTCACCTGTCACCTGTCACCTGTCACCTGTCACCTGTCACCTGTCACCTGTCACCTGTCACCTGTCACTGTCACCTGTCACAAGTCACCTGTCACCTGTCACCTGTCACCTGTCAACTGTCACCTGTCACCTGTCACCTGCCACCTGTCGCCTGTCACCTGTCACTGTCACCTGTCACATGTCACATGTCACCTGTCACCTGTTACCTCTCACCTGTCACCTGTCACCTGTCACCTGCCACCTGTCACCTGTCACCTGTCACCTGTCACCTGTCACCTGTCACCTGTCACCTGTAACCTGTCACCTGTCACCTGTCACCTGTCACGTGTCACCTGTCACCTGTCACCTGTCACCTGTCACCTGTCACCTGTCACCTGTCACTGTCACCTGTCACATGTCACCTGTCACCTGTCACCTGTCACCTGTCACCTGTCACCTGTCACCTGTCACCTGCCACCTATCACCTGTCACCTGTCACCTGTCACCTGTCACCTGTCACCTGTCACCAGTCACCTGTCACCTGTCACCTGTCACCTGTCACCTGTCAACTGTCACCTGTCACCTGTCACCTGTCACCTGTCACCTGTCACCTGTCACCTGTCACCTGTCACCTGTCACCTGTCACCTGTCACCTGTCACCTGTCACCTGTCACCTGTCACCTATCACCTGTCACCTGTCACTGTCACCTGTTACTGTCACCCGTCACCTGTCTCCTGTCACCAGTCACCTGTCACCTGTCACCTGTCACCTGTCACCTGTCACCTGTCACCTGTCACCTGTCACCTGTCACCTGTCACTGTCACCTGTCACCTGTCACCTGTCACCTGTTACTGTCACCTGTTACTGTCACCTGTTACTGTCACCTGTCACCTGTCAGCTGTCACCTGTCACCTGTCACCTGTTACCTGTCACCTGTCACCTGTCACCTGTCACCTGTCACCTGTCACCTGTCACCTGTCACCTGTCACCTGTCACCTGTCACCTGTCACCTGTCACTGTCACCTGTCACCTGTCACCTGTCACCTGTCACCTGTCACCTGTCACTGTCACCTGTCACCTGTCACCTGTCACCTGTCACCTGTTACTGTCACCTGTTACTGTCACCTGTCACCTGTCACCTGTCACCTGTCACCTGTCACCTGTCACCTGTCACCGATCACCTGTCAACTGTCACCTGTCACCTGTCACCTGTCACCTGTCACCTGCCACCTGTCACCTGTCACCTGTCACCTGTCACCTGTCACCTGTCACCTGTCACCTATCACCTGTCACCTGTCACTGTCACCTGTCACCTGTCACCTGTCACCTGTCACCTGTCACCTGCCATCTGTCACCTGTCACCTGTCACCTGTCACCTGTCACCTGTCACCTGTCACCTGTCACCGATCACCTGTCAACTGTCACCTGTCACCTATCACCTGTCAACTGTCACCTGTCACCTGTCACCTGTCACCTGTCAACTGTCACCTGTCACCTGTCACCTGTCACCTGTCACCTGTCACCTGTCACTGTCACCTGTCACCTGTCACCTGTCACCTGTTACTGTCACCTGTTACTCTCACCTGTGACCTGTCAGCTGTCACCTGTCACCTGTTACTGTCACCTGTCACCTGTCACCTGTCACCTGTCAACTGTCACCTGTCACTGTCACCTGTCACCTGTCACCTGTCACCTGCCACCTGTCACCTGTCACCTATCCCCTGTCACCTGTCACCTGTCACCTGTCACCTGTCACCTGTCACCTGTCACCTGTCACCTGTCACCTGTCACCTGTCACCTGTCACCTGTCACCTGTCACCTGTCACCTGTCACCTGTCACCTGTCACCTGTCACTGTCACCTGTCACAAGTCACCTGTCACCTGTCACCTGTCAACTGTCACCTGTCACCTGTCACCTGCCACCTGTCACCTGTCACCTGTCACTGTCACCTGTCACATGTCACATGTCACCTGTCACCTGTTACCGCTCACCTGTCACCTGTCACCTGTCACCTGCCACCTGTCACCTGTCACCTGTCACCTGTCACCTGTCACCTGTCACCTGTCACCTGTCACCTGTCACCTGTCACCTGTCACCTGTCACCTGTCACCAGTCACCTGTCACCTGTCACCTGTCACCTGTCACCTGTCACCTGTCACCTGTCACTGTCACCTGTCACAAGTCACCTGTCACCTGTCACCTGTCAACTGTCACCTGTCACCTGTCACCTGCCACCTGTCACCTGTCACCTGTCACTGTCACCTGTCACATGTCACATGTCACCTGTCACCTGTCACCTGTCACCTGTCACCTGTCACCTGTCACCTGTCACCAGTCACCTGTCACCTGTCACCTGTCACCTGTCACTGTCACCTGTCACATGTCACCTGTCACCTGTCAACTGTCACCTGTCACCTGTCACCTGTCACCTGTCACCTGTCACCTGTCACCTGTCACCTGTCACCTGTCACCTGTCACCTGTCACCTGTCACCTGTCACCTGTCACCTGTCACCTATCACCTGTCACCTGCCACTGTCACCTGTTACTGTCACCTGTCACCTGTCACCTGTCACCTGTCACCTGTCACCTGTCACCTGTCACCTGTCACCTGTCACTGTCACCTGTCACCTGTCACCTGTCACCTGTCACCTGTTACTGTCACCTGTCACCTGTCAGCTGTCACCTGTCACCTGTCACTTGTTACTGTCACCTGTCACCTGTCACCTGTCACCTGTCACCTGTCACCTGTTACCTGTCACCTGTCACTGTCACCTGTCACCTGTCACCTGCCACCTGTCACCTGTCACCTGTCACCTGTCACTGTCACCTGTCACCTGTCACCTGTCACCTGTTACTGTCACCTGTTACTGTCACCTGTCACCTGTCACCTGTCACCTGTCACCTGTCACCTGTCACCTGTCACCGATCACCTGTCAACTGTCACCTGTCACCTGTCACCTGTCACCTGCCACCTATCACCTGTCACCTGTCACTGTCACCTGTCACCTGTCACCTGTCACCTGTCACCTGTCACCTGTCACCTGCCACCTGACACCTGTCACCTGTCACCTGTCACCTGTCACCTGTCACCTGTCACCGATCACCTGTCAACTGTCACCTGTCACCTATCACCTGTCAACTGTCACCTGTCACCTGTCACCTGTCACCTGTCAACTGTCACCTGTCACCTGTCACCTGTCACCTGTCACCTGTCACCTGTCACCTGTCACCTGTCACCTGTCACCTGCCACCTATCACCTGTCACCTGTCACTGTCACCTGTCACCTGTCACCTGTCACCTGTCACCTGTCACCTGTCACCTGCCACCTGACACCTGTCACCTGTCACCTGTCACCTGTCACCTGTCACCTGTCACCGATCACCTGTCAACTGTCACCTGTCACCTATCACCTGTCAACTGTCACCTGTCACCTGTCACCTGTCACCTGTCAACTGTCACCTGTCACCTGTCACCTGTCACCTGTCACCTGTCACCTGTCACTGTCACCTGTCACCTGTCACCTGTCACCTGTCACCTGTCACCTGTCACCTGTCACCTGTCACCTGTCACCTGTCACCTGTCACCTGTCACCTGTCACCTGTCACCTGCCACCTGACACCTGTCACCTGTCACCTGTCACCTGTCACCTGTCACCTGTCACCGATCACCTGTCAACTGTCACCTGTCACCTATCACCTGTCACCTGTCACCTGTCACCTGTCACCTGTCACCTGTCAACTGTCACCTGTCAACTGTCACCTGTCACCTGTCACCTGTCACCTGTCACCTGTCACCTGTCACCTGTCACCTGCCACCTATCACCTGTCACCTGTCACTGTCACCTGTCACCTGTCACCTGTCACCTGTCACCTGTCACCTGTCACCTGCCACCTGACACCTGTCACCTGTCACCTGTCACCTGTCACCTGTCACCGATCACCTGTCAACTGTCACCTGTCACCTATCACCTGTCAACTGTCACCTGTCACCTGTCACCTGTCACCTGTCAACTGTCACCTGTCACCTGTCACCTGTCACCTGTCACCTGTCACCTGTCACTGTCACCTGTCACCTGTCACCTGTCACCTGTCACCTATTACTGTCACCTGTTACTGTCACCTGTCACCTGTCAGCTGTCACCTGTCACCTGTCACCTGTTACTGTCACCTGTCACCTGTCACCTGTCACCTGTCACCTGTCACCTGTCACCTGTCACTGTCACCTGTCACCTGTCACCTGTCACCTGTCACCTGTCACCTGTCACCTGTCACTGTCACCTGTCACCTGTCACCTGTCACCTGTCACCTATCACCTGTCACTGTCACCTGTCACCTGTCACCTGTCACCTGTCACCTGTCACCTGTCACCTGTCACCTGTCACCTGCCACCTGTCACCTGTCACCTGTCACCTGTCACCTGTCACCTGTCACCTGTCACCCGTCACCGATCACCTGTCAACTGTCACCTGTCACCTATCACCTGTCAACTGTCACCTGTCACCTGTCACCTGTCACCTGTCACCTGTCACCTGTCACCTGTCGCCTGTCACCTGTCACCTGTCACCTGTCACCTGTCACCTGTCACTGTCACCTGTCACCTGTCACCTGTCACCTGTCACCTGTTACTGTCACCTGTTACTGTCACCTGTTACTGTCACCTGTCAGCTGTCACCTGTCACCTGTCACCTGTCACCTGTTACTGTCACCTGTCACCTGTCACCTGTCACCTGTCACCTGTCACCTGTCACCTGTCACCTGTCACCTGTCACCTGTCACCTGTCACCTGTCACCTGTCACCTGTCACTGTCACCTGTCACCTGTCACCTGTCACCTGTCACCTGTCACTGTCACCTGTCACCTGTCACCTGTTACTGTCACCTGTTACTGTCACCTGTTACTGTCACCTGTCACCTGTCACCTGTCACCTGTCACCTGTCACCTGTCTCCTGTCACTGTCACCTGTCACCTGTCACCTGTCACCTGTCACCTGTCACCTGTCACTGTCACCTGTCACCTGTCACCTGTTACTGTCACCTGTTACTGTCACCTGTCACCTGTCACCTGTCACCTGTCACCGATCACCTGTCAACTGTCACCTGTCACCTGTCACCTGTCACCTGTCACCTGTCACTGTCACCTGTCACCTGTCACCTGTCACCTGTCACCTGTTACTGTCACCTGTTACTGTCACCTGTCACCTGTCACCTGTCACCTGTCACCTGACACCGATCACCTGTCAACTGTCACCTGTCACCTGTCACCTGTCACCTGTCACCTGTCACCTGTCACCTGTCACCTGTCACCTGTCACCTGTCACCTGTCACCTGTCACCTGTCACCTATCACCTGTCACCTGTCACTGTCACCTGTCACCTATCACCTGTCAACTGCCACCTGTCACCTGTCACCTGTCACTGTCACCTGTCACCTGTCACCTGTCACCTGTTACTGTCACCTGTTACTGTCACCTGTTACTGTCACCTGTCACCTGTCACCTGTCACCTGTCACCTGTCACCTGTCACCTGTCACCTGTCACTGTCACCTGTCACCTGTCACCTGTCACCTGTTACTGCCACCTGTCACCTGTCACTGTCACCTGTCACCTGTCACCTGTTACTGTCACCTGTTACTGTTACCTGTCACCTGTCACCTGTCACCGATCACCTGTCAACTGTCACCTGTCACCTGTCACCTGTCACCTGTCACCTGTCACTGTCACCTGTCACCTGTCACCTGTCACCTGTCACCTGTTACTGTCACCTGTTACTGTCACCTGTCACCTGTCACCTGTCACCTGTCACCGATCACCTGTCAACTGTCACCTGTCACCTGTCACCTGTCACCTGTCACCTGTCACCTGTCACCTGTCACCTGTCACCTGTCACCTGTCACCTGTCACCTGTCACCTGTCACCTGTCACCTGTCACCTGTCACCTATCACCTGTCACCTGTCACTGTCACCTGTCACCTGTCACCTATCACCTATCACCTGTCAACTTTCACCTGTCACCTGTCACCTGTCACCTGTCAACTGTCACCTGTCACCTGTCACCGATCACCTGTCAACTGTCACCTGTCACCTGTCACCTGTCACCTGTCACCTGTCACCTGTCACCTGTCACCTGTCACCTGTCACCTGTCACCTGTCACCTGTCACCTGTCACCTATCACCTGTCACCTGTCACTGTCACCTGTCACCTGTCACCTGTCACCTGTCACCTGTCACCTGTCACCTGCCACCTGTCACCTGTCACCTGTCACCTGTCACCTGTCACCTGTCACCTGTCACCTGTCACCTATCACCTGTCACCTGTCACTGTCACCTGTCACCTGTCACCTGTCACCTGTCACCTGTCACCTGTCTCTGTCACCTGTCACCTGTCACCTGTCACCTGTCAGCTGTCACCTGTCACCTGTCACCTGTTACTGTCACCTGTCACCTGTCACCTGTCACCTGTCACCTGTCACCTGTCACCTGTCACCTGTCACCTGTCACCTGTCACCTGTCACCTGTCACCTGTCACTGTCACCTGTCACCTGTCACCTGTCACCTGTCACCTGTTACTGTCACCTGTTACTGTCACCTGTCACCTGTCACCTGTCACCTATGACCTGTCAACTGTCACCTGTCACCTGTCACCTGTCACCTGTCACCTGTCACCTGTCACCTGTCACCTGTCACCTGTCACCTGTCACCTGTCACCTGTCGCCTGTCACCTGTCACCTGTCACCTGT
Source organism: Condylostylus longicornis (assembly GCF_029603195.1). Classification (NCBI taxonomy): domain Eukaryota; kingdom Metazoa; phylum Arthropoda; class Insecta; order Diptera; family Dolichopodidae; genus Condylostylus; species Condylostylus longicornis. The sequence continues at coordinate 193,634 of NW_026578267.1, read as the reverse complement.
CACCTGTCACCTGTCACCTGTCACCTGCCACCTGTCACCTGTCACCTGTCGCCTGTCACCTGTCACCTGTCACCTGTCACCTGTCACCTGTCACCTGTCACCTGTCACCTGTCACCTGTCACCTGTCACCTGTCACCTGTCACCTGTCACCTGTCACCTGTCACCTGTCATCTGTCACCTGTCACCTGTCAACTGTCAACTGTCACCTGTCACCTGTCACCTGTCATCTGTCACCTGTCACTGTCACCTGTCACCTGTCACCTGTCACCTGTCACTGTCACCTGTTACCTGTCACCTGTTACTGTCACCTGTCACCTGTCAACTGTCACCTGTCACCTGTCAACTGTCACCTGTCAACTGTCACCTGTCAACTGTCACCTGTCACCTGTCACCTGTCACCTCTCACCTGTCACCTGTCACCTGTCACCTGTCACCTGTCACCTGTCACCTGTCACCTGTCACCTGTCACCTGTCACCTGTCACCTGTCACCTGTCACCTGTCACCTGTCACCTGTCACCTGTCACCTGTCACCTGTCACCTGTCACCTGTCACCTGTCACCTGTCACCTGTCACCTGTCACCTGTCACTGTCACCCGTCACATGTCACATGTCACCTGTCACCTGTCACCTGTCACCTGTCACCTGTCACCTGTCACCTGTCACCTGACACCTGCCACCTGTCACCTGTCATCTGTCACCTGTCAACTGTCACCTGTCACCTGTCACCTGTCACCTGTCACCTGTCACCTGTCACCTGTCACCTGTCACCTGTCACCTGTCACCTGTCACCTGTCACCTGTCACTGTCACCTGTCACATGTCACCTGTCACCTGTCACCTGTCACCTGTCACCTGCCACCTGTCACCTGTCACCTGTCACCTGTCACCTGTCACCTGTCACCTGTCACCTGTCACCTGTGACCTGTCACCTGTCACTTGTCACCTGTCACCTGTCACCTGTCACCTGTCACCTGTCACTGTCACCTGTCACTGTCACCTGTCACCTGTCACCTGTCACCTGTCACCTGTCACCTGTCACCTGTCACCTGTCACCTGTCACCTGTCACCTGTCACCTGTCACCTGTCACCTGTCACCTGTCACCTGTCACCTGTCACCTGTCACTGTCACCTGTCACATGTCACCTGTCACCTGTCACCTGTCACCTGTCACCTGCCACCTGTCACCTGTCACCTGTCACCTGTCACCTGTCACCTGTCACCTGTCACCTGTCACCTGTCACCTGTCACCTGTCACCTGTCACCTGTCACCTGTCACCTGTCACCTGTCACCTGTCACTGTCACCTGTCACATGTCACCTGTCACCTGTCACCTGTCACTGTCACCTGTCACATGTCACCTGTCACCTGTCACCTGTCACCTGTCACCTGTCACCTGCCACCTGTCACCTGTCACCTGTCACCTGTCACCTGTCACCTGTCACCTGTCACCTGTCACCTGTCACCTGTCACCTGTCACCTGTCACCTGTCACCTGTCACCTGTCACCTGTCACCTGTCACCTGTCACCTGTCACCTGTCACCTGCACCTGTCACCTGTCACCTGTCACCTGTCACCTGTCACCTGTCACCTGTCACCTGTCACCTGTCACCTGTCACCTGTCACCTGTCACCTGTCATCTGTCACCTGTCAACTGTCACCTGTCACCTGTCAACTGTCACCTGTCACCTGTCACCTGTCACCTGTCACCTGTCACCTGTCACCTGTTACTGTCACCTGTCACCTGTCACCTGTCACCTGTTACTGTCACCTGTCACCTGTCACCTGTCACCTGTCACCTGTCACCTGTCACCTGTCACCTGTCACCTGTCACCTGTCACCTGTCACCTGTCACCTGTCACCTGTCACCTGTCACCTGTCACCTGTCACCTGTCACCTGTCACCTGTCACATGTCACCTGTCACCTGTCACCTGTCACCTGTCACCTGTCACCTGTCACCTGTCACCTGTCACCTGCACGTGTCACCTGTCACCTGTCACCTGTCACCTGTCACCTGTCACCTGTCACCTGTCACCTGTCACCTGTCACCTGTCACCTGTCACCTGTCATCTGTCACCTGTCAACTGTCAGCTGTCACCTCTCAACTGTCACCTGTCACCTGTCACCTGTCACCTGTCACCTGTCACCTGTTACTGTCACCTGTCACCTGTCACCTGTCACCTGTTACTGTCACCTGTCACCTGTCACCTGTCACCTGTCACCTGCCACCTGTCACCTGTCGCCTGTCACCTGTCACTGTCACCTGTCACCTGTCACCTGTCACCTGTCACCTGTCACCTGTCACCTGTCACCTGTCACCGGTCACCTGTCACCTGTCACCTGTCACCTGTCACCTGTCACCTGTCACCTGTCACTGTCACCTGTCACCTGTCACCTGTCACCTGTCACCTGTCACCTGTCACCTGTCACCTGTCACCTGTCACCTGTCACCTGTCACCTGTCACCTGTCACCTGTCACTGTCACCTGTCACCTGTCACCTGTCACCTGTCACCTGTCACCTGTCACCTTTCACCTGTCACCTGTCACCGGTCACCTGTCACCTGTCACCTGTCACTTGTCACCTGTCACCTGTCACCTGTCACCTGTCACCTGTCACCTGTCACCTGTCACCTGTCACCTGTCACCTGTCACCTGTCACCTGTCACCTGTCACCTGTCACCTGTCACTGTCACCTGTCACATGTCACCTGTCACCTGTCACCTGTCACCTGTCACCTGCCACCTGTCACCTGTCACCTGTCATCTGTCACCTGTCACCTGTCACCTGTCACCTGTCACCTGTCACCTGTCACCTGTCACCTGTCACCTGTCACCAGTCACCTGTCACCTGTCACCTGTCACCTGTCACCTGTCACCTGTCACCTGTTACTGCCACCTGTCACCTGTTTACTGTTCCCTGTCACCTGTCATCTGTCACCTGTCACCTGTCATCTGTCACCTGTCAACTGTCAGCTGTCACCTCTCAACTGTCACCTGTCACCTGTCACCTGTCACCTGTCACCTGTCACCTGTCACCTGTTACTGTCACCTGTCACCTGTCACCTGTCACCTGTTACTGTCACCTGTCACCTGTCACCTGTCACCTGCCACCTGTCACCTGTCGCCTGTCACCTGTCACTGTCACCTGTCACCTGTCACCTGTCACCTGTCACCTGTCACCTGTCACCTGTCACCGGTCACCTGTCACCTGTCACCTGTCACCTGTCACCTGTCACCTGTCACCTGTCACCTGTCACTGTCACCTGTCACCTGTCACCTGTCACCTGTCACCTGTCACCTGTCACCTGTCACCTGTCACCTGTCACCTGTCACCTGTCACCTGTCACTGTCACCTGTCACCTGTCACCTGTCACCTGTCACCTGTCACCTGTCACCTTTCACCTGTCACCTGTCACCGGTCACCTGTCACCTGTCACCTGTCACTTGTCACCTGTCACCTGTCACCTGTCACCTGTCACCTGTCACCTGTCACCTGTCACCTGTCACCTGTCACCTGTCACCTGTCACCTGTCACCTGTCACCTGTCACCTGTCACCTGTCACCTGTCACCTGTCACCTGTCACCTGTCACCTGTCACCTGTCACCTGTCACTGTCACCTGTCACCTGTTACTGTCACCTGTCACCTGTTACTGTCACCTGTCACCTGTCACCTGTCACCTGTCACCTGTCACCTGTCACCTGTCACCTGTCACCTGTCACCTGTCACCTGTCACATGTCACCTGTCACCTGTCACCTGTCACCTGTCGCCTGTCACCTGTCACCTGTCACCTATCACCGGTCACCTGTCACTGTCACCTGTCACCTGTCACCTGTCACCTGTCAACTGTCACCTGTCACCTGTCACCTGTCACCTGTCACCTGTCTCCTGTCACCTGTCACCTGTCACCTGTCATCTGTCACCTGTCACTGTCACCTGTCAACTGTCACCTGTCACCTGTCACCTGTCACCTGTCACTGTCACCTGTCACCTGTCACCTGTCACCTGTCACCTGTCACCTGTCACCTGTCACCTGTCACCTGTCACTGTCACCTGTCGCCTGTCACCTGTCACCTGTCACCTGTCATCTGTCACCTGTCACCTGTCGCCTGTCACCTGTCACCTGTCACCTGTCACCTGTCACCTGTCACCTGTCACCTGTCACCTGTCACCTGTCACCTGTCACCTGTCACCTGTCACCTGTCACTGTCACCTGTCACCTGTCACCTGTCACCTGTCACCTGTCACCTGTCACTGTCACCTGTCACCTGTCACCTGTCACCTGTCACCTGTCACCTGTCACCTGTCACCTGTCACCTGTCACCTGTCACCTGTCACCTGTCACCTGTCACCTGTCACCTGTCACCTGTCACCTGTCACCTGTCACTGTCACCTGTCTCCTGTCACCTGTCACCTGTCACCTGTCACCTGTCACTGTCACCTGTCACCTGTCACCTGTCACCTGTCACCTGTCACCTGTCACCTGTCACCTGTCACCTGTCACTGTCACCTGTCACCTGTCACCTGTCGCCTGTCACCTGTCACCTGTCACCTGTCACCTGTCACCTGTCACCTGTCACCTGTCACCTGTCACCTGTCGCCTGTCACCTGTCACCTGTCACCTGTCACCTGTCACCTGTCACCTGTCACCTGTCACCTGTCACCTGTCACCTGTCACCTGTCACCTGTCACCTGTCACTTGTCAACTGTCACCTGTCACCTGTCACCTGTCACCTGTCACCTGTCACCTGTCACCTGTCATCTGTCACCTGTCACTATCACCTGTCAACTGTCACCTGTCACCTGTCACCTGTCACCTGTCACCTGTCTCCTGTCACTTGTCAACTGTCACCTGTCACCTGTCACCTGTCACCTGTCACTGTCACCTGTCACCTGTCACCTGTCACCTGTCACCTGTCACCTGTCACTGTCACCTGTCACCTGTCACCTGTCACCTGTCACCTGTCACCTGTCACCTGTCACCTGTCACCTGTCACCTGTCACCTGTCACCTGTCACCTGTCACCTGTCACCTGTCACCTGTCACCTGTCACCTGTCACTGTCACCTGTCTCCTGTCACCTGTCACCTGTCACCTGTCACCTGTCACTGTCACCTGTCACCTGTCACCTGTCACCTGTCACCTGTCACCTGTCACCTGTCACCTGTCACCTGTCACTGTCACCTGTCACCTGTCACCTGTCACCTGTCACCTGTCACTGTCACCTGTCTCCTGTCACCTGTCACCTGTCATCTGTCACCTGTCACCTGTCGCCTGTCACCTGTCACCTGTCACCTGTCACCTGTCACCTGTCACCTGTCACCTGTCACCTGTCACCTGTCACCTGTCACCTGTCACCTGTCACTGTCACCTGTCACCTGTCACCTGTCACCTGTCACCTGTCACCTGTCACCTGTCACCTGTCACCTGTCACCTGTCACTTGTCAACTGTCACCTGTCACCTGTCACCTGTCACCTGTCACCTGTCACCTGTCACCTGTCATCTGTCACCTGTCACTATCACCTGTCAACTGTCACCTGTCACCTGTCACCTGTCACCTGTCACCTGTCTCCTGTCACTTGTCAACTGTCACCTGTCACCTGTCACCTGTCTCCTGTCACCTGTCACCTGTCACCTGTCATCTGTCACCTGTCACCTGTCGCCTGTCACCTGTCACCTGTCACCTGTCACCTGTCACCTGTCACCTGTCACCTGTCACCTGTCACCTGTCACCTGTCACCTGTCACCTGTCACCTGTCACTGTCACCTGTCACCTGTCACCTGTCACCTGTCACCTGTCACCTGTCACTGTCACCTGTCACCTGTCACCTGTCACCTGTCACCTGTCACCTGTCACCTGTCACCTGTCACCTGTCACCTGTCACCTGTCACCTGTCACCTGTCACCTGTCACCTGTCACCTGTCACCTGTCACCTGTCACCTGTCACTGTCACCTGTCACATGTCACCTGTCACCTGTCAACTGTCACCTGTCACCTGTCACCTGTCACCTGTCACCTGTCACCTGTCACCTGTCACCTGTCACCTGTCACCTGTCACCTGTCACCTGTCACCTGTCACTGTCACCTGTCACCTGTTACTGTCACCTGTCACCTGTCACCTGTCACCTGTCACCTGTCACCTGTCACCTGTCACCTGTCACTGTCACCTGTCACCTGTCACCTGTCACTGTCACCTGTCACATTTCACCTGTCACCTGTCACCTGTCACCTGTCACCTGTCACCTGTCACCTGTCACCTGTCACTGTCACCTGTCACCTGTCACCTGTCACCTGTCACCTGTCACCTGTCACCTGTCACCTGTCAACTGTCACCTGTCACCTGTCACCTGTCACCTGTCACCTGTCACCTGTCACCTGTCACCTGTCACCTGTCACCTGTCACCTGTCACCTCTCACCTGTCACCTGTCACCTGTCACCTGTCACCTGTCGCCTGTCACCTGTCACCTGTCACCTGTCACCTGTCACCTGTCACCTGTCACCTGTCACCTGTCACCTGTCACCTGTCACCTGTCACCTGTCACCTGTCACCTGTCACTGTCACCTGTCACCTGTCACCTGTCACCTGTCACCTGTCACCTGTCACTGTCACCTGTCACCTGTCACCTGTCACCTGTCACCTGTCACCTGTCACCTGTCACCTGTCACCTGTCACCTGTCACTGTCACCTGTCACCTGTCACCTGTCGCCTGTCACCTGTCACCTGTCACCTGTCACCTGTCACCTGTCACCTGTCACCTGTCACCTGTCACCTGTCGCCTGTCACCTGTCACCTGTCACCTGTCACCTGTCACCTGTCACCTGTCACCTGTCACCTGTCACCTGTCACCTGTCACCTGTCACCTGTCACCTGTCACTGTCACCTGTCACCTGTCACCTGTCACCTGTCACCTGTCACCTGTCACCTGTCACCTGTCACCTGTCACCTGTCACCTGTCACTGTCACCTGTCGCCTGTCACCTGTCACCTGTCAACTGTCACCTGTCACCTGTCACCTGTCACCTGTCACCTGTCACCTGTCACCTGTCACCTGTCACCTGTCACTTGTCACCTGTCACCTGTTCCCTGTCACCTGTCACCTGTCACCTGTCACCTGTCACCTGTCACCTGTCACCTGTCACCTGTCACCTGTCACTGTCACCTGTCACATGTCACCTGTCACCTGTCACCTGTCAACTGTCACCTGTCACCTGTCACCTGTCACCTGTCACTGTCACCTGTCACATGTCACATGTCACCTGTCACCTGTCACCTCTCACCTGTCACCTGTCACCTGTCACCTGCCACCTGTCACCTGTCACCTGTCACCTGCCACCTGTCACCTGTCACCTGTCACCTGTCACCTGTCACCTGTCACCTGTCACCTGTCACCTGTCACCTGTCACCTGTCACCTGTCACCTGTCACCTGTCACCTGTCACCTGTCACCTGTCACCTGTCACCTGTCACCTGTCACCTGTCACCTGTCACTGTCACCTGTCACATTTCACCTGTCACCTGTCACCTGTCACCTGTCACCTGCCACCTATCACCTGTCACCTGTCACCTGTCACCTGTCACCTGTCACCTGTCACCTGTCACCTGTCACCTGTCACCTGTCACCTGTCACCTGTCAACTGTCACCTGTCACCTGTCACCTGTCACCAGTCACCTGTCATCTGTCACCTGTCACCTGTCACCTGTCACCTGTCACTGTCACCTGTCACCTGTCACCTGTCACCTATCACCTGTCAATTGTCACCTGTCACCTGTCACCTGTCACCTGTCACCTGTCACCTGTCACCTGTCACCTGTCACCTGTCACCTCTCACCTGTGACCTGTCACCTGTCACCTGTCACCTGTCACCTGTCACCTGTCACCTGTCACCTGTCACCTGTCACCTGTCACCTGTCACCTGTCACCTGTCACCTGTCACCTGTCACCTGTCACCTGTCACCTGTCACTGTCACCTGTCACCTGTCACCTGTCACCTGTCACCTGTCAACTGTCACCTGTCACCTGTCACCTGTCACCTGTCACTTGTCACTGTCACCTGTCACCTGTCACCTGTCACCTGTCACCTGTCAACTGTCACCTGTCACCTGTCACCTGTCAACTGTCACCTGCCACCTGTCACCTGTCACCTGTCACCTGTCACCTGTCACCTGTTACTGTCACCTGTCACCTGTCACCTGTCACTGTCACCTGTCACCTGTCACCTGTCAACTGTCACCTGTCACCTGTCACCTGTCAACTGTCACCTGTCACCTGTCACCTGTCACCTGTCACCTGTCACCTGTCACCTGTCAACTGTCACCTGTCACCTGTCACCTGTCAACTGTCACCTGTCACCTGTCACCTGTCAACTGTCACCTGCCACCTGTCACCTGTCACCTGTCACCTGTCACCTGTCACCTGTTACTGTCACCTGTCACCTGTCACCTGTCACTGTCACCTGTCACTGTCACCTGTCACCTGTCACCTGTCACCTGTCACCTGTCACCTGTCACCTGTCACCTGTCACCTGTCACCTGTCACCTGTCACCTGTCACCTGTCACCTGTCACCTGTCACCTGCCACCTGTCACCTGTCACCTGTCACCTGTCACCTGTCACCTGTCACCTGTCACCTGTCACCTGTCAACTGTCACCTGCCACCTGTCACCTGTCACCTGTCACCTGTCACCTGTCACCTGTTACTGTCACCTGTCACCTGTCACCTGTCACTGTCACCTGTCACTGTCACCTGTCACCTGTCACCTGTCACCTGTCACCTGTCACCTGTCACCTGTCACCTGTCACCTGTCACCTGTCACCTGTCACCTGTCACCTGTCACCTGTCACCTGCCACCTGTCACCTGTCACCTGTCACCTGTCACCTGTCACCTGTCACCTGTCACCTGTTACTGTCACCTGTCACCTGTCACCTGTCACCTGTCACCTGTTACTGTCACCTCTTACTGTCACCTGTTACTGTCACATGTCACCTATCACCTGTCACCTGTCACCTGTCACCTGTCACTGTCACCTGTCACCTGTCACCTGTCACCTGTCACCTGTCAACTGTCACCTGTCACCTGTCACCTGTCACCTGTCACTTGTCACTGTCACCTGTCACCTGTCACCTGTCACCTGTCACCTGTCAACTGTCACCTGCCACCTGTCACCTGTCACCTGTCACCTGTCACCTGTTACTGTCACCTGTCACCTGTCACCTGTCACTGTCACCTGTCACTGTCACCTGTCACCTGTCACCTGTCACCTGTCACCTGTCACCTGTCACCTGTCACCTGTCAACTGTCACCTGTCACCTGTCACCTGTCACCTGTCACCTGTCACCTGTCACCTGTCAACTGTCACCTGTCACCTGTCACCTGTCAACTGTCACCTGTCACCTGTCACCTGTCAACTGTCACCTGCCACCTGTCACCTGTCACCTGTCACCTGTCACCTGTCACCTGTTACTGTCACCTGTCACCTGTCACCTGTCACTGTCACCTGTCACTGTCCACTGTCACCTGTCACCTGTCACCTGTCACCTGTCACCTGTCACCTGTCACCTGTCACCTGTCACCTGTCACCTGTCACCTGTCACCTGTCACCTGTCACCTGTCACCTGTCACCTGTCACCTGTCACCTGTCACCTGTCACCTGCCACCTGTCACCTGTCACCTGTCACCTGTCACCTGTCACCTGTCACCTGTCACCTGTTACTGTCACCTGTCACCTGTCACCTGTCACCTGTCACCTGTTACTGTCACCTCTTACTGTCACCTGTTACTGTCACATGTCACCTATCACCTGTCAATTGTCACCTGTCACCTGTCACCTGTCACCTGTCACCTGTCACCTGTCACCTGTCACCTGTCACCTGTCACCTCTCACCTGTGACCTGTCACCTGTCACCTGTCACCTGTCACCTGTCACCTGTCACCTGTCACCTGTCACCTGTCACCTGTCACCTGTCACCTGTCACCTGTCACCTGTCACCTGTCACCTGTCACCTGTCACCTGTCACCTGTCACTGTCACCTGTCACCTGTCACCTGTCACCTGTCACCTGTCAACTGTCACCTGTCACCTGTCACCTGTCACCTGTCACTTGTCACTGTCACCTGTCACCTGTCACCTGTCACCTGTCACCTGTCAACTGTCACCTGTCACCTGTCACCTGTCAACTGTCACCTGCCACCTGTCACCTGTCACCTGTCACCTGTCACCTGTCACCTGTTACTGTCACCTGTCACCTGTCACCTGTCACTGTCACCTGTCACCTGTCACCTGTCAACTGTCACCTGTCACCTGTCACCTGTCAACTGTCACCTGTCACCTGTCACCTGTCACCTGTCACCTGTCACCTGTCACCTGTCACCTGTCACCTGTCACCTGTCACCTGTCACCTGTCACCTGTCACCTGTCACTGTCACCTGTCACTTGTCACCTGTCACCTGTCACCTGTCACCTGTCACCTGTCACCTGTCACCTGTCACCTGTCACCTGTCACCTGTCACCTGTCACCTGTCACCTGTCACCTGTCACCTGTCACCTGTCACCTGTCACCTGTCACCTGTCACCTGTCACCTGTCACCTGTCACCTGTCACCTGTCACCTGTCACCTGTCACCTGTCACCTGTCACCTGTCACCTGTCACCTGTCACCTGTCACCTGTCACTGTCACCTGTCACCTGTCACCTGTCACCTGTCACCTCTCACCTGTGACCTGTGACCTGTCACCTGTCACCTGTCACCTGTCACCTGTCACCTGCCACCTGTCACCTGTCACCTGTCACCTGTCACCTGTCACCTGTCACCTGTTACTGTCACCTGTCACCTGTCACCTGTCACCTGTTACTGTCACCTCTTACTGTCACCTGTTACTGTCACCTGTCACCTATCACCTGTCAACTGTCACCTGTCACCTGTCACCTGTCACCTGTCACCTGTCACCTGTCACCTGTTACTGTCACCTGTCACCTGTCACCTGTCACCTGTTACTGTCACCTCTTACTGTCACCTGTTACTGTCACCTGTCACCTATCACCTGTCAACTGTCACCTGTCACCTGTCACCTGTCACCTGTCACCTGTCACCTGTCACCTGTCACCTGTCACCTGTCACCTGTCACCTCTCACCTGTGACCTGTCACCTGTCACCTGTCACCTGTCACCTGTCACCTGTCACCTGTCACCTGCCACCTGTCACCTGTCACCTGTCACCTGTCACCTGTCACCTGTTACTGTCACCTGTCACCTGTCACCTGTCACCTGTCACCTGTTACTGTCACCTCTTACTGTCACCTGTTACTGTCACCTGTCACCTATCACCTGCCACCTGTCACCTGTCACCTGTCACCTATCACCTGTCACCTGTCACCTGTCACCTGTCACCTGTCACCTGTCACCTGTCACCTGTCACCTGTCACCTGTCACCTGTCACCTGTCACCTGTCACCTGTCACCTGTCACCTGTCACTGTCACCTGTCACCTGTCACCTGTCACCTGTCACCTGTCAACTGTCACCTGTCACCTGTCACCTGTCAACTGTCACCTGTCACCTGTCACCTGTCACCTGTCACCTGTCACCTGTCACCTGTCACCTGTCACCTGTCACCTGTCACCTGTCACCTGTCACCTGTCACCTGTCACCTGTCACCTCTCACCTGTCACCTGTCACCTGGCACCTGTCACCTGTCACCTGTCACCTGTCACCTGTCACCTGCCACCTGTCACCTGCCACCTGTGACCTGTCACCTGTCACCTGTTACTGTCACCTGTCACCTGTCACTGTCACCTGTCACCTGTCACCTGTCAACTGTCACCTGTCACCTGTCACCTGTCAACTGTCACCTGTCACCTGTCACCTGTCACCTGTCACCTGTCACCTGTCACCTGTCACCTGTCACCTGTCACCTGTCACCTGTCACCTGTCACCTGTCACCTGTCACCTGTCACCTGTCACCTGTCACCTGTCACCTGTCACCTGTCACTGTCACCTGTCACCTGTCACCTGTCACCTGTCACCTGTCACCTGTCACCTGTCACCTGTCACCTGTCACCTGTCACCTGTCACCTGTCACCTGTCACCTGTCACCTGTCACCTGTCACCTGTCACCTGTCACCTGTCACCTGTCACCTGTCACCTGTCACCTGTCACCTGTCACCTGTCACCTGTCACCTGTCACCTGTCACCTGTCACCTGTCACTTGTCACTGTCACCTGTCACCTGTCACCTGTCACCTGCCACCTGTCACCTGTCACCTGTCACCTGTCACCTGTCACCTGTCACCTGTCGCCTGTCACTGTCACCTGTCACCTGTCACCTGTCACCTGTCACCTGTCACCTGTCACCTGTCACCTGTCACCTGTCACCTGTCACCTGTCACCTGTCACCTGTCACCTGTCACCTGCCACCTGTCACCTGTCACCTGTCACCTGTCACTGTCACCTGTCACCTGTCACCTGTCACCTGTCACCTGTCACCTGTCACCTGTCACCTGTCACCTGTCACCTGTCACCTGTCACCTGTCACCTGCCACCTGTCACCTGTCACCTGTCACCTGTCACCTGTCACTGACACCTGTCACCTGTTACTGTCACCTGTTACTGTCACCTGTTACTGTCACCAGTTACTGTCACCAGTTACTGTCACCTGTCACCTGTCACCTGTCACCTGTCACCTGTCACCTGTCACCTGTCACCTGTCACCTGTCACCTGTCACCTGTCACCTGTCACCTGTCACCTGTCACCTGTCACCTGTCACCTGTCACCTGTCACCTGTCACCTGTCAACTGTCACCTGTCATCTGTCACCTGTCACTGTCACCTGTCACCTGTCACTGGCACCTGTCACCTGTCACCTGTCACCTGTCACCTGTCACCTGTCACCTGTCACCTGTCACCTGTCACTGTCACCTGTCACCTGTCACCTGTCACCTGTCACCTGTCACCTGTCACTGTCACCTGTCACCTGTCACCTGTCACCTGTCACCTGTCACCTCTCACCTGTGACCTGTCACCTGTCACCTGTCACCTGTCACCTGTCACCTGTCACCTGTCACCTGTCACCTGTCACCTGCCACCTGTCACCTGTCACCTGTCACCTGTCACCTGTCACCTGTTACTGTCACCTGTCACCTGTCACCTGTCACCTGTCACCTGTCACCTGTCACCTGTCACCTGTCACCTGTCACCTGTCACCTGTCACCTGTCACCTGTCACCTGTCACCTGTCACCTGTCACCTGTTACTGTCACCTGGTACTGTCACCTCTTACTGTCACCTGTCACCTATCACCTGTCAACTGTCACCTGTCACCTGTCACCTGTCACCTGTCACCTGTCACCTGTCACCTGTCACCTGTCACCTGTCACCTGTCACCTGTCACCTGTCACCTGTCACCTGACACCTGTCACCTGTCACCTGTCACCTGTCACCTGTCACTGTCACCTCTCACCTGTCACCTGTCACCTGCCACCTGTCACTTGTCACCTGTCACCTGTCACCTGTCACCTGTCACCTGTCACCTGTCACCTGTCACCTGTCACCTGTCACCTGTCACCTGTCACCTGTCACCTGCCACCTGTCATCTGTCACCTGTCACCTGTCATCTGTCACCTGTCACCTGTCACTGTCACCTGTCACCTGTCACCTGTCACCTGTCACCTGTCACCTGTCACCTGTCACCTGTCACCTGTCACCTGTCACCTGTCACCTGTCACCTGTCACCTGTCACCTGTCACCTGTCACCTGTCACTGTCACCTGTCACCTGTCACCTGTCAACTGTCACCTGTCACCTGTCACCTGTCACCTGTCACCTGTCACCTGTCACCAGTCACCTGTCACCTGTCACCTGTCACCTGTGACCTGTCACCTGTCACCTGTCACCTGTCACCTGTCACCTGTCACCTGTCACCTGTCAGTGTCACCTGTCACCTGTCACCTGTCACCTGTCACCTATCACCTGTCACCTGTCACCTATCACCTGTCACCTGTCACCTGTCACCTGTCACCTGTCACCTGTCACCTGTCACCTGTCACCTGTCACCTGTCACCTGTCACCTGTCACCTGTCACCTGTCACCTGTCACCTGTCACCTGTCACCTGTCACCTGTCACCTGTCACCTGTCACCTGTCACCTGTCACCTGTCACCTGTCACCTGTCACCTGTCATCTGTCACAGATGACAGATGACAGATGACAGATGACATATGACAGATGACAGATGACAGATGACAGATGACAGATGACAGATGACAGATGACAGATGACAGATGACAGATGACAGATGACAGATGACAGATGACAGATGACAGATGACAAATGAGAGATGACAGATGACAGATGACAGGTGACAGATGACAGATGACAGATGACAGAAGACAGATGACAGATGACAGATGACAGATGACAGATGACAGATGACAGATGACAGATGACAGATGACAGATGACAGATGACAGATGACAGATGACAGATGACAGATGACAGATGACAGATGACAGATGACAGATGACAGATGACAAATGACAGATGACAGATGACAGATGACAGATGACAGATGACAGATGAAAGATGACAGATGACAGATGACAGATGACAGATGACAGATGACAGATGACAGATGACAGATGACAGATGACAGATGACAGATGACAGATGACAGATGACAGATGAGAGATGACAGATGACAGATGACAGATGACAGATGACAAATGACAGATGACATATGACAGATGACACATGACAGATGACAGATGACAGATGACAGATGACACATGACAGATGACAGAATACAGATGACAGATGACAGATGACACATGACAGATGACAGAATACAGATGACAGTTGACAGATGACAGATGACAGATGACAGATGACAGATAACAGATGACAGATGACAGATGACAGATGACAGATGACAGATGACAGATGACAGATGACAGATGGCAGGCGATAGGTGACAGGTGACATATGACAGATGACAGATGACAGATGACAAATGAGAGATGACAGATGACAGATGACAGATGACAGATAACAGTTGACAGATGACAGATGACAGATGACAGATGACAGATGACAGATGACATATGACAGATGACACATGACAGATGACAGATGACAGATGACACATGACAGATGACAGAATACAGATGACAGTTGACAGATGACAGATGACAGATGACAGATGACAGATAACAGATGACAGATGACAGATGACATATGACAGATGACAGATGACAGATGACAGATGACATATGACAGATGACAGATGACAGATGAGAGATGACAGATGACAGATGACAGATGACAGATGACAGATGACAGATGACAGATGACAGATGACAGATGACAGATGACAGATGACAGATGACAGATGACAGATGACAGATGACAGATGACAGATGACAGATGACAGATGACAGATGACAGATGACAGATGACAGATGAGAGATGATAAATGACAAATGACAGATAATAGATGACAGGTGACAGATGACATATGACAGATGACAGATGACAGATGACAGATGACAGATGACAGATGACAGATGACAGATGACAGATGACAGATGACAGATGACAGATGACAGATGACAGATGACAGATGACAGATGACAAATGACAGATGACAGACGACAAATGGCAATTGACAGATGACAGACAACAGACGGCAGATGACAGATGACAGATAACATATGACAGATGACAGATGACAGATGACAGATGACAGATGACAGATGACAGATGACAGATGACAGATGACAGATGACAGCTGACAGATGACAGATGACAGATGACAGATGACAGATGACAGATGACAGATGACAGATGAAAGATGACAGATGACAGATGACAGATGACAGATGACAGATGACAGATGACAGATGACAGATGACGGATGACAGATGACAGATGACAGATGACAGATGACAGTTGACAGATGACAGATGACAGATGACAGATGACAGATGACAGATGATAGATGACAGATGCCAGATGACAGATGACAGATGACAGATGACAGATGACGGATGACGGATGACAGATGACAGATGACAGATGACAGATGACAGATGACACATGACAGATGACAGATGACAGATGACAGATGACAGATGACAGATGACAGATGACAGATGACAAATGACAGATGACAGATGACAGGTGACAGATGATAAATGACAAATGACAGATGACAGATGTCATATGACAGATGACAGATGACAGATGACAGATGACAGATGACAGATGACAGATGACAGATGACAGATGACAGATGACAGATGACAGATGACAGATGACAGATGACAGATGACAGATGACAGATGACATATGACAGATGACACATGACAAATGACAGATGCCAGATGACAGATGACAGATGACACATGACAGATGACAGACGACAGATGACAGATGACAGATGACAGATGACAGATGACAGATGACAGATGACAGATGACAGATGACAGATGACAGATGACAGATGACAGATGACAGATGACAGATAACAGATGACAGATGACAGGTGACAGATGACAGATGACAGATGACAGATAACAGATGACAGATGACAGATGACAGGTGACAGGTGACATATGACAGATGACAGATGATAAATGAAAATGACAGATGACAGATGACAGATGACAGATGACAGATGACATATGACAGATGACAGATGACAGATGACAGATGACAGATGACAGATGACAGATGACAGATGACAGATGACAGATGACAGATGACAGGTGACAGATGACAGATGATAAATGACAAATGACAGATGACAGATGACAGATGACAGATGTCATATGACAGATGACAGATGACAGATCACAGATGCCAGATGACAGATGACAGATGACAGATGAGAGATGACAGATGACATATGACAGATGACACATGACAAATGACAGATGCCAGATGACAGATGACAGATGACACATGACAGATGACAGACGACAGATGACAGATGACAGATGACAGATGACAGATGACAGATGACAAATGACAGATGACAGATGACAGATGACAGATGACAGATGACAGATGACAGATGACAGATGACAGATGACAGATGACAGATGACAGATGACAGATGACAGATGACGGATGACACATGACAGATGACAGATGACAGATGACAGATGACACATGACAGATGACAAATGACAGATGACAGATGACAGATGACAGATGACAGATGACAGATGACAGATGACAGATGACAGATGACAGATGACAGATGACAGATGACAGATGACAGATGACAGATGACAGATGACAGATGACAGATGACAGATGACAGATGACAGATGACAGATGACAGATGACAGATGACAGATGACAGATGACAGATGACAGATGACAGATGACAGATGACAGATGACAGATGACAGATGACAGATGACAGATGACTGATGACAGATGACAGATGACAGATGACAGATGATAGATGACAGATGACAGATGTCATATGACAGATGACAGATGACAGATGAGAGATGACAAATGACAGATGACACATGACAGATGACACATGTCATATGACAGATATCATATGACAGATGACAGATGACAGATGAGAGATGACAAATGACAGATGACAGATGACAGAAGACAGACGACAAATGACAGTTGACAGATGACAGACAACAGACGACAGATGACATATAACATATGACAGATGACAGATGACAGATGACAGATGACAGATGACAGATGACAGATGACAGATGACAGATGACAAATGACAAATGACAGATGACAGATGACACATGACAGATGACAGATGACAGATGACAGATGACAGATGACTGATGACAGATGACTGATGACAGCTGACTGATGACAGATGACAGATGACAGATGACAGATGACAGATGACAGATGACAGATGACAGATGACAGATGACAGATGACAGATGACAGATGACAAATGAGAGATGACAGATGACAGATGACAGATGACAGATGACAGATGACAGATGACAGATGACAGATGACAGATGACAGATTACAGATTACAGATAACACATGGCAGGTGACAGATGACAGATGACGGATGATTGATGACAGGTGGCAGATGACAGATGACAGATGACAGATGACAGATGACAGATGACACATGACACATGGCAGATGACAGATGACAGATGACAGATGACAGATGACAGATGACACATGACAGATGACAGATGACAGATGACACATGACAGATGACAGAATACACATGACAGATGACAGATGACAGATGACACATGACAGATGACAGAATACAGATGACAGTTGACAGATGACAGATGACAGACGACAGATGACAGATAACAGATGACAGATGACAGATGACAGATGACAGATGACAGATGACAGATGACAGATGACAGATGACAGATGGCAAGCGATAGGTGACAGGTGACATATGACAGATGACAGATGACAGATGACAAATGAGAGATGACAGATGACAGATGACAGATGACAGATAACAGATAACAGATGACAGATGACAGATGACAGATGACAGATGACAGATGACAGATGACAGATGACATATGACAGATGACACATGACAGATGACAGATGACACATGACAGATGACAGAATACAGATGACAGTTGACAGATGACAGATGACAGATGACAGATAACAGATGACAGATGACAGATGACAGATGACAGATGACAGATGACAGATGACATATGACAGATGACAGATGACAGATGACAGATGAGAGATGACAGATGACAGATGACAGATGACAGATGACAGATGACAGATGACAGATGACAGATGCCAGATGACAGATGACAGATGACAGATGACAGATGACAGATGACAGATGACAGATGACAGATGACAGATGACAGATGACAGATGACAGATGACAGATGACAGATGACAGATGACAGATGACAGATGACAGATGACAGATGACAGATGACAGATGACAGATGACAGATGACAGATGATAAATGACAAATGACAGATAATAGATGACAGGTGACAGATGACATATGACAGATGACAGATGACAGATGACAGATGACAGATGACAGATGACAGATGACAAATGACAGATGACAGATGACAGATGACAGATGACAGATGAAAGATGACAGATGACAGATGACAGATGACAGATGACAGATGACAGATGACAGATGACAGATGACAGATGACAGATGACATATGACAGATGACACATGACAAATGACAGATGCCAGATGACAGATGACAGATGACACATGACAGATGACAGACGACAGATGACAGATGACAGATGACAGATGACAGATGACAGATGACAGATAACAGATGACAGATGACAGGTGACAGATGACAGATGACAGATGACAGATAACAGATGACAGATGACAGATGACAGATGACAGATGACAGATGACAGATGACAGATGACAGATGATAAATGACAAATGACAGATAATAGATGACAAATGACAGATGACAGATGACAGGTGACAGATGACAGATGACAGATGACAGATGACAGATAACAGATGACAGATGACAGGTGACAGATGACAGATGACAGATGACAGATAACAGATGACAGATGACAGATGACAGGTGACAGGTGACATATGACAGATGACAGATGATAAATGACAAATGACAGATGACAGATGACAGATGACAGATGACAGATGACATATGACAGATGACAGATGACAGATGACAGATGACAGATGACAGATGACAGATGACAGATGACAGATGACAGATGACTGATGACAGATGACTGATGACAGCTGACTGATGACAGATGACAGATGACAGATGACAGATGACAGATGACAGATGACAGATGACAGATGACAAATGACAGATGACAGATGACAGGTGACAGATGACAGATGACAGATGACAGATGACAGATAACAGATGACAGATGACAGGTGACAGATGACAGATGACAGATGACAGATAACAGATGACAGATGACAGATGACAGGTGACAGGTGACATATGACAGATGACAGATGATAAATGACAAATGACAGATGACAGATGACAGATGACAGATGACAGATGACAGATGACATATGACAGATGACAGATGACAGATGACAGATGAGAGATGACAGATGACAGATGACAGATGACAGATGACAGATGACAGATGACAGATGCCAGATGACAGATGACAGGTGACAGATGACAGATGACAGATGACAGATGACAGATAACAGATGACAGATGACAGGTGACAGATGACAGATGACAGATGACAGATGACAGATGACAGATGACAGATGACAGATGACAGATGACAGATGACAGATGACAGATGACAGATAACAGATGACAGATGACAGGTGACAGATGACAGATGACAGATGACAGATAACAGATGACAGATGACAGATGACAGATGACAGATGACAGATGACAGATGACAGATGACAGATGACAGATGATAAATGACAAATGACAGATAATAGATGACAAATGACAGATGACAGATGACAGGTGACAGATGATAAATGACAAATGACAGATGACAGATGTCATATGACAGATGACAGATGACAGATGACAGATGACAGATGACAGATGACAGATGACAGATGACAGATGACAGATGACAGATGACAGATGACAGATGACAGATGACAGATGACAGATGACAGATGACATATGACAGATGACACATGACAAATGACAGATGCCAGATGACAGATGACAGATGACACATGACAGATGACAGACGACAGATGACAGATGACAGATGACAGATGACAGATGACAGATGACAGATGACAGATGACAGATGACAGATGACAGATGACAGATGACAGATAACAGATGACAGATGACAGGTGACAGATGACAGATGACAGATGACAGATAACAGATGACAGATGACAGATGACAGGTGACAGGTGACATATGACAGATGACAGATGATAAATGACAAATGACAGATGACAGATGACAGATGACAGATGACAGATGACATATGACAGATGACAGATGACAGATGACAGATGACAGATGACAGATGACAGATGACAGATGACAGATGACAGATGACAGGTGACAGATGACAGATGATAAATGACAAATGACAGATGACAGATGACAGATGACAGATGTCATATGACAGATGACAGATGACAGATCACAGATGCCAGATGACAGATGACAGATGACAGATGAGAGATGACAGATGACATATGACAGATGACACATGACAAATGACAGATGCCAGATGACAGATGACAGATGACACATGACAGATGACAGACGACAGATGACAGATGACAGATGACAGATGACAGATGACAGATGACAAATGACAGATGACAGATGACAGATGACAGATGACAGATGACAGATGACAGATGACAGATGACAGATGACAGATGACAGATGACAGATGACAGATGACGGATGACACATGACAGATGACAGATGACAGATGACAGATGACACATGACAGATGACAAATGACAGATGACAGATGACAGATGACAGATGACAGATGACAGATGACAGATGACAGATGACAGATGACAGATGACAGATGACAGATGACAGATGACAGATGACAGATGACAGATGACAGATGACAGATGACAGATGACAGATGACAGATGACAGATGACAGATGACAGATGACAGATGACAGATGACAGATGACAGATGACAGATGACAGATGACAGATGACTGATGACAGATGACAGATGACAGATGACAGATGATAGATGACAGATGACAGATGTCATATGACAGATGACAGATGACAGATGACAGATGAGAGATGACAAATGACAGATGACACATGACAGATGACACATGTCATATGACAGATATCATATGACAGATGACAGATGACAGATGAGAGATGACAAATGACAGATGACAGATGACAGAAGACAGACGACAAATGACAGTTGACAGATGACAGACAACAGACGACAGATGACATATAACATATGACAGATGACAGATGACAGATGACAGATGACAGATGACAGATGACAGATGACAGATGACAGATGACAAATGACAAATGACAGATGACAGATGACACATGACAGATGACAGATGACAGATGACTGATGACAGATGACTGATGACAGCTGACTGATGACAGATGACAGATGACAGATGACAGATGACAGATGACAGATGACAGATGACAGATGACAGATGACAGATGACAGATGACAGATGACAAATGAGAGATGACAGATGACAGATGACAGATGACAGATGACAGATGACAGATGACAGATGACAGATGACAGATTACAGATTACAGATAACACATGGCAGGTGACAGATGACAGATGACGGATGATTGATGACAGGTGGCAGATGACAGATGACAGATGACAGATGACAGATGAGAGATGACACATGACACATGGCAGATGACAGATGACAGATGACAGATGACAGATGACAGATGACACATGACAGATGACAGATGACAGATGACACATGACAGATGACAGAATACACATGACAGATGACAGATGACAGATGACACATGACAGATGACAGAATACAGATGACAGTTGACAGATGACAGATGACAGACGACAGATGACAGATAACAGATGACAGATGACAGATGACAGATGACAGATGACAGATGACAGATGACAGATGACAGATGACAGATGGCAAGCGATAGGTGACAGGTGACATATGACAGATGACAGATGACAGATGACAAATGAGAGATGACAGATGACAGATGACAGATGACAGATAACAGATAACAGATGACAGATGACAGATGACAGATGACAGATGACAGATGACAGATGACAGATGACATATGACAGATGACACATGACAGATGACAGATGACACATGACAGATGACAGAATACAGATGACAGTTGACAGATGACAGATGACAGATGACAGATAACAGATGACAGATGACAGATGACAGATGACAGATGACAGATGACAGATGACATATGACAGATGACAGATGACAGATGACAGATGAGAGATGACAGATGACAGATGACAGATGACAGATGACAGATGACAGATGACAGATGCCAGATGACAGATGACAGATGACAGATGACAGATGACAGATGACAGATGACAGATGACAGATGACAGATGACAGATGACAGATGACAGATGACAGATGACAGATGACAGATGACAGATGACAGATGACAGATGACAGATGACAGATGACAGATGACAGATGACAGATGACAGATGATAAATGACAAATGACAGATAATAGATGACAGGTGACAGATGACATATGACAGATGACAGATGACAGATGACAGATGACAGATGACAGATGACAGATGACAAATGACAGATGACAGATGACAGATGACAGATGACAGATGAAAGATGACAGATGACAGATGACAGATGACAGATGACAGATTACAGATGACAGATGACAGATGACAGATGACAGATGACAGATGACAGATGAGAGATGACAGATGACAGATGACAGATGACAGATGACAGATGACAGATGACAGATGACAGATGACAGATGACAGATGACAGATGACAGATGACAGATGACAGATGACAGATGACAGATGACAGATGACAGATGACAGATGACAGATGACAGATGACAGATGACAAATGACAGATGACAGATGACAGATGACAGATGACAGATGAAAGATGACAGATGACAGATGACAGATGACAGATGACAGATGACAGATGACAGATGACAGATGACAGATGACAGAAGACAGATGACAGATGACAGATGACAGATGACAGATGACAGATGACAGATGACAGATGACAGATGACAGATGACAGATGACAGATGACAGATGACAGATGACAGATGACAAATGACAGATGACAGATGACAGATGACAGATGACAGATGAAAGATGACAGATGACAGATGACAGATGACAGATGACAGATGACAGATGACAGATGACAGATGACAGATGACAGATGACAGATGAGAGATGACAGATGACAGATGACAGATGACAGATGACAGATGACAGATGACAGATGACAGATGACAAATGACAGATGACATATGACAGATGACACATGACAGATGACAGATGACAGATGACAGATGACAGATGACACATGACAGATGACAGAATACAGATGACAGATGACAGATGACACATGACAGATGACAGAATACAGATGACAGTTGACAGATGACAGATGACAGATGACAGATGACAGATAACAGATGAGAGATGACAGATGACAGATGACAGATGACAGATGACAGATGACAGATGACAGATGGCAGGCGATAGGTGACAGGTGACATATGACAGATGACAGATGACAGATGACAAATGAGAGATGACAGATGACAGATGACAGATGACAGATAACAGTTGACAGATGACAGATGACAGATGACAGATGACAGATGACAGATGACATATGACAGATGACACATGACAGATGACAGATGACAGATGACACATGACAGATGACAGAATACAGATGACAGTTGACAGATGACAGATGACAGATGACAGATGACAGATAACAGATGACAGATGACAGATGACAGATGACATATGACAGATGACAGATGACAGATGACAGATGACATATGACAGATGACAGATGACAGATGAGAGATAACAGATGACAGATGACAGATGACAGATGACAGATGACAGATGCCAGATGACAGATGACAGATGACAGATGACAGATGACAGATGACAGATGACAGATGACAGATGACAGATGACAGATGACAGATGACAGATGACAGATGACAGATGACAGATGACAGATGACAGATGACAGATGACAGATGAGAGATGATAAATGACAAATGACAGATAATAGATGACAGGTGACAGATGACATATGACAGATGACAGATGACAGATGACAGAGGACAGATGCCAGATGACAGATGACAGATGACAGATGACAGATGACAGAATACAGATGACAGATGACAGATGACAGATGACAGATAACAGATAACAGATGACAGATGACAGATGACAGATGACAGATGACAGATGACAGATGACAGATGACAGATGACAGATGACAGATGACAGATGACAGATGACAGATGACATATGACAGATGACAGATGACAGATGACAGATGACACATGACAGATGACAGATGACAGATGACAGATGACAGATGACAGATGACAGATGACAGATGACAGATGACAGATGACAGATGACAGATGACAGATGACAGATGACAGATGACAGATGACAGATGACAAATGACAGATGACAGACGACAAATGGCAGTTGACAGATGACAGACAACAGACGGCAGATGACAGATGACAGATAACATATGACAGATGACAGATGACAGATGACAGATGACAGATGACAGATGACAGATGACAGATGACAGATGACAGATGACAGCTGACAGATGACAGATGACAGATGACAGATGACAGATGACAGATGACAGATGACAGATGAAAGATGACAGATGACAGATGACGGATGACAGATGACAGATGACAGATGACAGATGACAGTTGACAGATGACAGATGACAGATGACAGATGACAGATGACAGATGACAGATGATAGATGACAGATGCCAGATGACAGATGACAGATGACAGATGACAGATGACGGATGACGGATGACAGATGACAGATGACAGATGACAGATGACAGATGACAGATGACACATGACAGATGACAGATGACAGATGACAGATGACAGATGACAGATGACAGATGACAAATGACAGATGACAGATGACAGGTGACAGATGATAAATGACAAATGACAGATGACAGATGTCATATGACAGATGACAGATGACAGATGACAGATGACAGATGACAGATGACAGATGACAGATGACAGATGACAGATGACAGATGACAGATGACAGATGACAGATGACATATGACAGATGACACATGACAAATGACAGATGCCAGATAACAGATGACAGGTGACAGGTGACAGATGACAGATGACAGATGACAGATAACAGATGACAGATGACAGATGACAGGTGACAGGTGACATATGACAGATGACAGATGATAAATGACAAATGACAGATGAGAGATGACAGATGACAGATGACAGATGACAGATGACATATGACAGATGACAGATGACAGATGACAGATGACAGATGACAGATGACAGATGACAGATGACAGGTGACAGATGACAGATGATAAATGACAAATGACAGATGACAGATGACAGATGACAGATGTCATATGACAGATGACAGATGACAGATCACAGATGCCAGATGACAGATGACAGATGACAGATGAGAGATGACAGATGACATATGACAGATGACACATGACAAATGACAGATGCCAGATGACAGATGACAGATGACACATGACAGATGACAGATGACAGATGACAGATGACAGATGACAGATGACAGATGACAGATGACAGATGACAGATGACAGATGACAAATGACAGATGACAGATGACAGATGACAGATGACAGATGACAGATGACAGATGACAGATGACAGATGACAGATGACGGATGACACATGACAGATGACAGATGACAGATGACAGATGACACATGACAGATGACAAATGACAGATGACAGATGACAGATGACAGATGACAGATGACAGATGACAGATGACAGATGACAGATGACAGATGACAGATGACAGATGACAGATGACAGATGACAGATGACAGATGACAGATGACAGATGACAGATGACAGATGACAGATGACAGATGACAGATGACAGATGACAGATGACAGATGACAGATGACAGATGACAGATGACAGATGACAGATGACAGATGACAGATGACAGATGACAGATGACAGATGACAGATGACAGATGGCAGATGACAGATGACAGATGACAGATGACTGATGACAGATGACAGATGACAGATGATAGATGACAGATGACAGATGTCATATGACAGATGACAGATGACAGATGACAGATGAGAGATGACAAATGACAGATGACACATGACAGATGACACATGTCATATGACAGATATCATATGACAGATGACAGATGACAGATGAGAGATGACAAATGACAGATGACAGAAGACAGACGACAAATGACAGTTGACAGATGACAGACAACAGACGACAGATGACAGATAACATATGACAGATGACAGATGACAGATGACAGATGACAGATGACAGATGACAGATGACAGATGACAGATGACAGATGACAGATGACAGATGACAAATGACAGATGACAGATGACACATGACAGATGACAGATGACAGATGACAGACGACAAATGGCAGTTGACAAATGACAGACAACAGACGACAGATGACAGATGACAGATAACATATGACAGATGACAGATGACAGATGACAGATGACAGATGACAGATGACAGATGACAGATGACAGATGACAGATGACAGATGACAGATGACAGATGACAGATGACAGATGACAGATGACAGATGACAGATGACAGATGACAGATGACAGATGACAGATGACAGATGACAGATGACAGATGACAGATGACAGATGACAGATGACAGATGACAGATGACAGATGACAGATGACAGATGACAGATGACAGATGACAGATGACAGATGACACATGACAGATGACAGATGACAGATGACAGATGACAGATGACTGATGACAGATGACTGATGACAGATGACTGATGACAGATGACAGATGACAGATGACAGATGACAGATGACAGATGACAGATGACAGATGACAGATGACAAATGAGAGATGACAGATGACAGATGACAGATGACAGATGACAGATGACAGATGACAGATGACAGATGACAGATGACAGATGACAGATGACATATGACAGATGACAGATGACAGATGACAGATGACAGATGACAGATGACAGATGGCAGGCGATAGGTGACAGGTGACATATGACAGATGACAGATGACAGATGACAGATGACAGATGACAGATAACAGATGACAGATGACAGATGACAGATGACAGATGACAGATGACAGATGACAGATGACAGATGACAAATGACAGATGACAGACGACAAATGGCAGTTGACAAATGACAGACAACAGACGACAGATGACAGATAACATATGACAGATGACAGATAACATATGACAGATGACAGATGACAGATGACAGATGACAGATGACAGATGACAGATGACAGATGACAGATGACAGATGACAGATGACAGATGACAGATGACAGATGACATATGACAGATGACAGATGACAGATGACAGATGACAGATGACAGATGACAGATGACAGATGACAGATGACAGATGACAGATGACAGATGACAGATGACAGATGACAGATGACAGATGACAGATGACAGATGACAGATGACAGATGACAGATGACAGATGACAGATGACAGATGACAGATGACAGATGACAGATGACAGATGACAGATGACAGATGACCGATGACAGATGACAGATGACAGATGACAAATGACAGATGACAGACGACAAATGGCAGTTGACAAATGACAGACAACAGACGACAGATGACAGATGACAGATAACATATGACAGATGACAGATGACAGATGACAGATGACAGATGACAGATGACAGATGACAGATAACAGATGACAGATGACAAATGACAGATGACAGACGACAAATGGCAGTTGACAAATGACAGACAACAGACGACAGATGACAGATAACATATGACAGATGACAGATGACAGATGACAGATGACAGATGACAGATGACAGATGACAGATGACAGATGACAGATGACAGATGACAGATGACAGATGACAGATGACAGATGACAGATGACAGATGACAGATGACAGATGACAGATGACAGATGACAGATGACAGATGACAGATGACAGATGACAGATGACAGATGACAGATGACAGATGACAGATGACAGATGACAGATGACAGATGACAGATGACAGATGACAGATGACAGATGACAGATGACAGATGACAGATGACAGATGACCGATGACAGATGACAGATGACAAATGACAGATGACAGACGACAAATGGCAGTTGACAAATGACAGACAACAGACGACAGATGACAGATGACAGATAACATATGACAGATGACAGATGACAGATGACAGATGACAGATGACAGATGACAGATGACAGATGACAGATGACAGATGACAAATGACAGATGACAGACGACAAATGGCAGTTGACAAATGACAGACAACAGACGACAGATGACAGATAACATATGACAGATGACAGATGACAGATGACAGATGACAGATGACAGATGACAGATGACAGATGACAGATGACAGATGACAGATGACAGATGACAGATGACAGATGACAGATGACAGATGACAGATGACAGATGACAGATGACAGATGACAGATGACAGATGACAGATGACAGATGACAGATGACAGATGACAGATGACAGATGACAGATGACAGATGACAGATGACAGATGACAGATGACAGATGACAGATGACAGATGACAGATGACAGATGACAGATGACAGATGACAGATGACCGATGACAGATGACAGATGACAGATGACAAATGACAGATGACAGACGACAAATGGCAGTTGACAAATGACAGACAACAGACGACAGATGACAGATGACAGATAACATATGACAGATGACAGATGACAGATGACAGATGACAGATAACATATGACAGATGACAGATGACAGATGACAGATGACAGATGACAGATGACAGATGACAGATGACAGATGACAGATGACAGATGACAGATGACAGATGACAGATGACAGATGACAGATGACAGATGACAGATGACAGATGACAGATGACAGATGACAGATGACAGATGACAGATGACAGATGACAGATGACAGATGACAGATGACAGATGACAGATGACAGATGACAGATGACAGATGACAGATGACAGATGACAGATGACAGATGACAGATGACAGATGACCGATGACAGATGACAGATGACAGATGACAGATGACAGACGACAAATGGCAGTTGACAAATGACAGATGACAGACGACAGATGACAGATGACAGATAACATATGACAGATGACAGATGACAGATGACAGATGACAGATGACAGATGACAGATGACAGATGACAGATGACAGATGACAGATGACAGATGACAGATGACAGATGACAGATGACAGATGACAGATGACAGATGACAGATGACAGATGACAGATGACAGATGACAGATGACAGATGACAGATGACAGATGACAGATGACAGATGACAGATGACAGATGACAGATGACAGATGACAGATGACAGATGACAGATGACAGATGACAGATGACAGATGACAGATGACAGATGACAGATGACAGATGACAGATGACAGATGACAGATGACCGATGACAGATGACAGATGACAGATGACAAATGACAGATGACAGACGACAAATGGCAGTTGACAAATGACAGACACCAGACGACAGATGACAGATGACAGATAACATATGACAGATGACAGATGACAGATGACAGATGACAGATGACAGATGACAGATGACACATGACAGATGACAGATGACAGATGACAGATGACAGATGACAGATGACAGATGACAGATGACAGATGACAGATGACAGATGACAGATGACAGATGACAGATGACAGATGGCATATGACAGATGACAGATGACAGATGACAGATGACAGATGACAGATGACAGATGACAGATGACAGATGACAGATGACAGATGACAGATGACAGATGACAGATGACAGATGACAGATGACAGATGACAGATGACAGATGACAGATGACAGATGACAGATGACAGATGACAGATGACAGATGACAGATGACAGATGACAGATGACAGATGACAGATGACAGATGACAGATGACAGATGACAGATGACAGATGACAGATGACAGATGACAGATGACAGATGACAGATGACAGATGACAGATGACAGATGACAGATGACAGATGACAGATGACAGATGACAGATGACAGATGACAGATGACAGATGACAGATGACAGATGACAGATGACAGATGACAGATGACAGATGACAGATGACAGATGACAAATGACAGATGACAGACGACAAATGGCAGTTGACAGACGACAAATGGCAGTTGACAAATGACAGACAACAGACGACAGATGACAGATAACATATGACAGATGACAGATGACAGATGACAGATGACAGATGACAGATGACAGATGACAGATGACAGATGACAGATGACAGATGACAGATAACAGATGACAGATGACAGATGACAGATGACTGATGACAGATGACAGATGACAGATGACAGATGACATATGACAGATGACAGATGACAGATGACAGATGACAGATGACAGAAGACAGATGACAGATGACAGATGACAGATGACAGATGACAGATGACAGATGACAGATGACAGATGACAGATGACAGATGACAGATGACAGATGACAGATGACAGATGACAGATGACAGATGACAGATGACAGATGACAGATGACAGATGACAGATGACAGATGACAGTTGACAGATGACAGATGACAGATGACAGATGACAGATGACAAATGACAGATGACAGACGACAAATGGCAGTTGACAAATGACAGACAACAAACGACAGATGACAGATGACAGATAACATATGACAGATGACAGATGACAGATGACAGATGACAGATGACAGATGACAGATGACAGATGACAGATGACAGATGACAGATGACAGATGACAGATGACAGATGACAGATGACAGATGACAGATGACAGATGACAGATGACAGATGACAGATGACAGATGACAGATGACAGATGACAGATGACAGATGACAGATGACACATGACAGATGACAGATGACAGATGACAGATGACAGATGACAGATGACAGATGACAGATGACAGATGACAGATGACAGATGACAGATGACAGATGACAGATGACACATGACAGATGACAGATGACAGATGACAGATGACAGATGACTGATGACAGATGACTGATGACTGATGACAGATGACTGATGACAGATGACAGATGACAGATGACAGATGACAGATGACAGATGACAGATGACAGATGACAGATGACAGATGACAGATGACAAATGAGAGATGACAGATGACAGATGACAGATGACAGATGACAGATGACAGATGACAGATGACAGATGACAGATGACAGATGACAGATGACAGATGACAGATGACAGATGACAGATGACAGATGACAGATGACAGATGACAGATTACAGATTACAGATAACACATGGCAGGTGACAGATGACAGATGACGGATGATTGATGACAGGTGGCAGATGACAGATGACAGATGACAGATGACAGATGACAGATGACACATGACACATGGCAGATGACAGATGACAGATGACAGATGACAGATGACAGATGACAGTTGACAGATGACAGATGACAGATGACAGATGACAGATGACAGATGACAGATGACATATGACAGACGACAAATGGCAGTTGACAAATGACAGACAACAGACGACAGATGACAGATGACAGATGACAGGTGACAGATGACACATGACAGATGACAGATGACAGATGACAGATGACACATGACAGATGACAGAATACACATGACAGATGACAGATGACAGATGACACATAACAGATGACAGAATACAGATGACAGTTGACAGATGACAGATGACAGATGACAGATGACAGATAACAGATGACAGATGACAGATGACAGATGACAGAAGACAGATGACAGATGACAGATGGCAGGCGATAGGTGACAGGTGACATATGACAGATGACAGATGACAGATGACAAATGAGAGATGACAGATGACAGATGACAGATAACAGATAACAGATGACAGATGACAGATGACAGATGACAGATGACAGATGACAGATGACATATGACAGATGACACATGACAGATGACACATGACAAATGACAGAATACAGATGACAGTTGACAGATGACAGATGACAGATGACAGATGACAGATGACAGATGAGAGATGACAGATGACAGATGACAGATGACAGATGACAGATGACAGATGACAGATGACAGATGACAGATGACAGATGACAGATGACAGATGACAGATGACAGATGACAGATGACAGATGACAGATGACAGATGACAGATGACAGATGACAGATGACAGATGACAGATGACAGATGACAAATGACAGATGATAGATGACAGATGACAGATGACAGATGATAAATGACAAATGACAGATAATAGATGACAGGTGACAGATGACATATGACAGATGACAGATGACAGATGACAGATGACAGATGACAGATGACAGATGACAGATGACAGATGACAGATGACAGATGACAGATGCCAGATGACAGATGACAGATGACAGATGACATATGACAGATGACAGATGACATATGACAGATGACAGCATACAGACGACAGATGACAGATGACAGATAACAGATAACAGATGACAGATGACAGATGACAGATGACAGATGACAGATGACAGATGACAGATGACAGATGACAGATGACAGATGACAGATGACAGATGACATATGACAAATGACAGATGACAGATGACAGATGACAGATGACAGATGACAGATGACAGATGACAGATGACAGATGACAGATGACAGATGACAGATGACAGATGACAGATGACAGATGACAGATGACAGATGACAGATGACAGATGACAGATGACAGATGACAGATGACAGATGACAGATGACAGATGACAGATGACAAATGACAGATGACAGACGACAAATGGCAGTTGACAAATGACAGACAACAGACGACAGATGACAGATGACAGATAAGATATGACAGATGACAGATGACAGATGACAGATGACAGATGACAGATGACAGATGACAGATGACAGATGACAGATGACAGATGACAGATGACAGATGACAGATGACAGATGACAGATGACAGATGACAGATGACAGATGACAGATGACAGATGACAGATGACAGATGACATATGACAAATGACAGATGACAGATGACAGATGACAGATGACAGATGACAGATGACAGATGACAGATGACAGATGACAGATGACAGATGACAGATGACAGATGACAGATGACAGATGACAGATGACAGATGACAGATGACAGATGACAGATGACAGATGACAGATGACAGATGACAGATGACAGATGACAAATGACAGATGACAGACGACAAATGGCAGTTGACAAATGACAGACAACAGACGACAGATGACAGATGACAGATAACATATGACAGATGACAGATGACAGATGACAGATGACAGATGACAGATGACAGATGACAGATGACAGATGACAGATGACAGATGACAGATGACAGATGACAGATGACAGATGACAGATGACAGATGACAGATGACAGATGACAGATGACAGATGACAGATGACAGATGACAGATGACAGATGACAGATGACAGATGACAGATGACAGATGATAGATGACAGATGACAGATGACAGATGACAGATGACAGATGACATATGACAGATGACAGATGACAGATGACAGATGACAGATGACAGATGACAGATGACAGATGACAGATGACAGATGACAGATGACAGATGACAGATGACAGATGACAGATGACAGATGACAGATGACAGATGACAGATGACAGATGACAGATGACAGATGACAGATGACAGATGACAGATGACAGATGACAGATGACAGATGACAGATGACAGATGACAGATGACAGATGACAGATGACAGATGACAGATGACAGATGACAGATGACAGATGACAGAT
This sequence comes from Condylostylus longicornis, assembly GCF_029603195.1. NCBI lineage: Eukaryota > Metazoa > Arthropoda > Insecta > Diptera > Dolichopodidae > Condylostylus > Condylostylus longicornis. Next base: position 158,852 of record NW_026578267.1, on the reverse strand, counting down.
AACATATGACAGATGACAGATGACAGATGACAGATGACAGATGACAGATGACAGATGACAGATGACAGATGACAGATGACAGATGACAGATGACAGATGACAGGTGACAGATGACAGATGACAGATGACAGATGACAGATGACAGATGACAGATGACAGATGACAGATGACAGATGACAGATGAAAGATGACAGATGACAGATGACAGATGACAGATGACAGATGACAGATGACAGATGACAGATGACAGATGACAGATGACAGATGACAGATGACAGATGACAGACGACAAATGGCAGTTGACAGATGACAGATGACAGATGACAGATGACAGATGACAGATGACAGATGACAGATGACAGATGACAAATGACAGATGACAGACGACAAATGGCAGTTGACACATGACAAATGACAGATGCCAGATGACAGATGACAGATGACAGATGACAGATGACAGATGACAGATAACATATGACAGATGACAGATGACAGATGACAGATGACAGATGACAGATGACAGATGACAGATGACAGATGACAAATGACAGATGACAGACGACAAATGGCAGTTGACAAATGACAGACAACAGACGACAGATGACAGATGACAGATAACATATGACAGATGACAGATGACAGATGACAGATGACAGATGACAGATGACAGATGACAGATGACAAATGACAGATGACAGATGACAGATGAAAGATGACAGATGACAGATGACAGATGACAGATGACAGATGACAGATGACAGATGACAGATGACAGATGACAGATGACAGATGACAGATGACAGATGACAGATGACAGATGACAGATGACAGATGACAAATGACAGATGACAGACGACAAATGGCAGTTGACAAATGACAGACAACAGACGACAGATGACAGATGACAGATAACATATGACAGATGACAGATGACAGATGACAGATGACAGATGACAGATGACAGATGACAGATGACAGATGACAGATGACAGATGACAGATGACAGATGACAGATGACAGGTGACAGATGACAGATGACAGATGACAGATGACAGATGACAGATGACAGATGACAGATGACAGATGACAGATGACAGATGAAAGATGACAGATGACAGATGACAGATGACAGATGACAGATGACAGATGACAGATGACAGATGACTGATGACAGATGACAGATGACAGATGAGAGATGACAGATGACATATGACAGATGACAGATGACAGATGACAGATGACAGATGACAGATGACAGATGACAGATGGCAGATGACAGATGACAGATGACAGATGACAGATGACAGATGACAGATGACAGATGACAGATGACAGATGACAGATGACAGATGACAGATGACAGATGACAGATGACAGATGACAGATGACAGATGACAGATGACAGATGCCAGATGCCAGATGACATATGACAGATGACAGATGAGAGATGACAGATGACATATGACAGATGACACATGACACATGGCAGATGACAGATGACAGATGACAGATGACACATGACAGATGACAGATGACAGATGACACATGACAGATGACAGAATACACATGACAGATGACAGATGACAGATGACACATGACAGATGACAGAATACAGATGACAGTTGACAGATGACAGATGACAGATGACAGATGACAGATAACAGATGACAGATGACAGATGACAGATGACAGATGACAGATGGCAGGCGATAGGTGACAGGTGACATATGACAGATGACAGATGACAGATGACAAATGAGAGATGACAGATGACAGATGACAGATAACAGATAACAGATGACAGATGACAGATGACAGATGACAGATGACAGATGACAGATGACATATGACAGATGACACATGACAGATGACAGATGACACATGACAGATGACAGAATACAGATGACAGTTGACAGATGACAGATGACAGATGACAGATGACAGATGAGAGATGACAGATGACAGATGACAGATGACAGATGACAGATGACAGATGACAGATGCCAGATGACAGATGACAGATGACAGATGACAGATGACAGATGACAGATGACAGATGACAGATGACAGATGACAGATGACAGATGACAGATGACAGATGACAGATGACAGATGACAAATGACAGATGATAGATGACAGATGACAGATGACAGATGATAAATGACAAATGACAGATAATAGATGACAGGTGACAGATGACATATGACAGATGACAGATGACAGATGACAGATGACAGATGACAGATGACAGATGACAGATGCCAGATGACAGATGACAGATGACAGATGACATATGACAGATGACAGATGACATATGACAGATGACAGAATACAGATGACAGATGACAGATGACAGATGACAGATGACATATGACAGATGACAGAATACAGATGACAGATGACAGATGACAGATAACAGATAACAGATGACAGATGACAGATGACAGATGACAGATGACACATGACAGATGACAGATGACACATGACAGATGACAGAATACAGATGACAGTTGACAGATGACAGATGACAGATGACAGATGACAGATGACAGATGAGAGATGACAGATGACAGATGACAGATGACAGATGACAGATGACAGATGACAGATGCCACATGACAGATGACAGATGACAGATGACAGATGACAGATGACAGATGACAGATGACAGATGACAGATGACAGATGACAGATGACAGATGACAGATGACAGATGACAAATGACAGATGATAGATGACAGATGACAGATGACAGATGATAAATGACAAATGACAGATAATAGATGACAGGTGACAGATGACATATGACAGATGACAGATGACAGATGACAGATGACAGATGACAGATGACAGATGACAGATGACAGATGACAGATGACAGATGACAGATGCCAGATGACAGATGACAGATGACAGATGACATATGACAGATGACAGATGACATATGACAGATGACAGAATACAGATGACAGATGACAGATAACAGATAACAGATGACAGATGACAGATGACAGATGACAGATGACAGATGACAGATGACAGATGACAGATGACAGATGACAGATGACAGATGACAGATGACAGATGACATATGACAAATGACAGATGACAGATGACAGATGACAGATGACAGATGACAGATGACAGATGATAGATGACAAATGACAGATGACAGACGACAAATGGCAGTTGACAAATGACAGACAACAGACGACAGATGACAGATGACAGATAACATATGACAGATGACAGATGACAGATGACAGATGACAGATGACAGATGACAGATGACAGATGACAGAAGACAGATGACAGATGACAGATGACAGGTGACAGATGACAGATGACAGATGACAGATGACAGATGACAGATGACAGATGACAGATGACAGATGACAGATGACAGATGACAGATGACAGACGAAAGATGACAGATGACAGATGACAGATGACAGATGACAGATGACAGATGACAGATGACAGATGACAGATGACAGATGACAGATGACAGATGACAGATGACAGATGACAGATGCCAGATGCCAGATGACATATGACAGATGACAGATGAGAGATGACAGATGACATATGACAGATGACACATGACAAATGGCAGATGCCAGATGACAGATGACAGATGACAGATGACAGATGACAGATGACAGATAACATATGACAGATGACAGATGACAGATGACAGATGACAGATGACAGATGACAGATGACAGATGACAGATGACAGATGACAGATGACAGATGACAGATGACAGATGACAGATGACAGATGACAGATGACAGATGACAGGTGACAGATGACAGATGACAGATGACAGATGACAAATGACAGATGACAGATGACAGATGACAGATGACAGATGAAAGATGACAGATGGCAGATGACAGATGACAGATGACAGATGACAGATGACACATGACAAATGGCAGATGCCAGATGACAGATGACAGATGACAGATGACAGATGACAGATGACAGATGACAGATAACATATGACAGATGACAGATGACAGATGACAGATGACAGATGACAGATGACAGATGACAGATGACAGATGACAGATGACAGATGACAGATGACTGGTGACAGATGACAGATGACAGATGACAGATGACAGATGACAGATGACAGATGACAGATGACAGATGACAGATGACAGATGACAGATGACAGATGACAGATGACAGATGACAGATGACAGATGACAGATGACAGATGACAGATGACAGATGACAGATGACAGATGACAGATGACAGATGACAGATGACAGATGACAAATGACAGATGACAGACGACAAATGACAGTTGACACATGACAAATGACAGATGCCAGATGAGAGATGACAGATGACAGATGACAGATGACAGATAACATATGACAGATGACAGATGACAGATGACAGATGACAGATGACAAATGACAGATGACAGACGACAAATGGCAGTTGACAAATGACAGACAACAGACGACAGATGACAGATGACAGATAACATATGACAGATGACAGATGACAGATGACAGATGACAGATGACAGATGACAGATGACAGATGACAGATGACAGATGAAAGATGACAGATGACAGATGACAGATGACAGATGACAGATGACAGATGACAGATGACAGATGACAGATGACAGATGACAGATGACAGATGACAGATGACAAATGACAGATGACAGACGACAAATGGCAGTTGACAAATGACAGACAACAGACGACAAATGACAGATGACAGATAACATATGACAGATGACAGATGACAGATGACAGATGACAGATGACAGATGACAGATGACAGATGACAGATGACAGATGACAGATGACAGGTGACAGATGACAGATGACAGATGACAGATGACAGATGACAGATGACAGATGACAGATGACAAATGACAGATGATAGGTGACAGATGACAGATGACAGATGACAGATGACAGATGACAGATGACAGATGAGAGATGACAGATGACAGATGACAGATGACAGATGACAGATGACAGATGACAGATGACAGATGCCAGATGACAGATGACAGATGACAGATGACAGATGACAGATGACAGATGACAGATGACAGATGACAGATGACAGATGACAGATGGCAGGCGATAGGTGACAGGTGACATATGACAGATGACAGATGACAGATGACAAATGAGAGATGACAGATGACAGATGACAGATAACAGATAACAGATGACAGATGACAGATGACAGATGACAGATGACAGATGACAGATGACAGATGACAAATGACAGATGATAGATGACAGATGACAGATGACAGATGATAAATGACAAATGACAGATAATAGATGACAGGTGACAGATGACATATGACAGATGACAGATGACAGATGACAGATGACAGATGACAGATGACAGATGACAGATGACAGATGACAGATGCCAGATGACAGATGACAGATGACAGATGACATATGACAGATGACAGATGACATATGACAGATGACAGAATACAGATGACAGATGACAGATGACAGATAACAGATAACAGATGACAGATGACAGATGACAGATGACAGATGACACATGACAGATGACAGATGACACATGACAGATGACAGAATACAGATGACAGTTGACAGATGACAGATGACAGATGACAGATGACAGATGACAGATGACAGATGACAGATGACAGATGACAGATGACAGATGACAGATGACAGATGACAGATGACAGATGCCAGATGACAGATGACAGATGACAGATGACAGATGACAGATGACAGATGACAGATGACAGATGACAGATGACAGATGACAGATGACAGATGACAGATGACAGATGACAGATGACAGATGACAGATGACAGATGACAAATGACAGATGATAGATGACAGATGACAGATGACAGATGATAAATGACAAATGACAGATAATAGATGACTGGTGACAGATGACATATGACAGATGACAGATGACAGATGACAGATGACAGATGACAGATGACAGATGCCAGATGACAGATGACAGATGACAGATGACATATGACAGATGACAGATGACATATGACAGATGACAGAATACAGATGACAGATAACAGATGACAGATAACAGATAACAGATGACAGATGACAGATGACAGATGACAGATGACAGATGACAGATGACAGATGACAGATGACAGATGACAGATGACATATGACAAATGACAGATGACAGATGACAGATGACAGATGACAGATGACAGATGACAGATGACAGATGACAGATGACAGATGACAGATGACAGATGCCAGATGACAGATGACAGATGACAGATGACAGATGACAGATGACAGATGACAGATGACAGATGACAGATGACATATGACAAATGACAGATGACAGATGACAGATGACAGATGACAGATGACAGATGACAGATGACAGATGACAGATGACAGATGCCAGATGACAGATGACAGATGACAGATGACATATGACAGATGACAGATGACATATGACAGATGACAGAATACAGATGACAGATAACAGATGACAGATAACAGATAACAGATGACAGATGACAGATGACAGATGACAGATGACAGATGACAGATGACAGATGACACATGACAGATGACAGATGACACATGACAGATGACAGAATACAGATGACAGTTGACAGATGACAGATGACAGATGACAGATGACAGATGACAGATGACAGATGACAGATGACAGATGACAGATGACAGATGACAGATGACAGATGACAGATGACAGATGCCAGATGACAGATGACAGATGACAGATGACAGATGACAGATGACAGATGACAGATGACAGATGACAGATGACAGATGACAGATGACAGATGACAGATGACAGATGACAGATGACAGATGACAGATGACAGATGACAAATGACAGATGATAGATGACAGATGACAGATGACAGATGATAAATGACAAATGACAGATAATAGATGACTGGTGACAGATGACATATGACAGATGACAGATGACAGATGACAGATGACAGATGACAGATGACAGATGCCAGATGACAGATGACAGATGACAGATGACATATGACAGATGACAGATGACATATGACAGATGACAGAATACAGATGACAGATAACAGATGACAGATAACAGATAACAGATGACAGATGACAGATGACAGATGACAGATGACAGATGACAGATGACAGATGACAGATGACAGATGACAGATGACATATGACAAATGACAGATGACAGATGACAGATGACAGATGACAGATGACAGATGACAGATGACAGATGACAGATGACAGATGACAAATGACAGATGACAGACGACAAATGGCAGTTGACAAATGACGGACAACAGACGACAGATGACAGATGACAGATGACAGATGACAAATGACAGATGACAGACGACAAATGGCAGTTGACAAATGACAGACAACAGACGACAGATGACAGATGACAGATAACATATGACAGATGACAGATGACAGATGACAGATGACAGATGACAGATGACAGATGACAGATGACAGATGACAGATGACAGATGACAGATGACAGATGACAGATGACAGGTGACAGATGACAGATGACAGATGACAGATGACAGATGACAGATGACAGATGACAGATGACAGATGACAGATGACAGATGACAGATGACAGATGACAGATGACAGATGACAGATGACAGATGACAGATGACAGATGACAGATGACAGATGACAGATGACAGATGACAGATGACAGATGACAGATGACAGATGACAGATGACAGATGACAGATGACAGATGACAGATGACAGATGACAGATGACAGATGACAGATGACAGATGACAGATGACAGATGACAGATGACAGATGACAGATGACAGATGACAGATGACAGATGACAGATGACAGATGACAGATGACAGATGACAGATGACAGATGACAGATGACAGATGACAGATGCCAGATGACATATGACAGATGACAGATGAGAGATGACAGATGACATATGACAGATGACACATGACAAATGGCAGATGCCAGATGACAGATGACAGATGACAGATGACAGATGACAGATAACATATGACAGATGACAGATGACAGATGACAGATGACAGATGACAGATGACAGATGACAGATGACAGATGACAGATGACAGATGACAGATGACAGATGACAGATGACAGATGACAGATGACAGATGACAGGTGACAGATGACAGATGACAGATGACAGATGACAAATGACAGATGACAGATGACAGATGACAGATGACAGATGAAAGATGACAGATGACAGATGACAGATGACAGATGACAGATGACAGATGACAGATGACAGATGACAGATGAAAGATGACAGATGACAGATGACAGATGACAGATGACAGATGACAGATGACAGATGACAGATGACAGATGACAGATGACAGATGACAGATGACAGATGACAGATGACAGATGACAGATGACAAATGACAGATGACAGACGACAAATGGCAGTTGACACATGACAAATGACAGACGCCAGATGACAGATGACAGATGACAGATGACAGATGACAGATAACATATGACAGATGACAGATGACAGATGACAGATGACAGATGACAGATGACAGATGACAAATGACAGATGACAGACGACAAATGGCAGTTGACAAATGACAGACAACAGACGACAGATGACAGATGACAGATAACATATGACAGATGACAGATGACAGATGACAGATGACAGATGACAGATGACAGATGACAGATGACAGATGACAGATGAAAGATGACAGATGACAGATGACAGATGACAGATGACAGATGACAGATGACAGATGACAGATGACAGATGACAGATTACAGATGACAGATGACAGATGACAGATGACAGATGACAGATGACAGATGACAGATGACAGATGACAGATGACAAATGACAGATGACAGACGACAAATGGCAGTTGACAAATGACAGACAACAGACGACAAATGACAGATGACAGATAACATATGACAGATGACAGATGACAGATGACAGATGACAGATGACAGATGACAGATGACAGATGACAGGTGACAGATGACAGATGACAGATGACAGATGACAGATGACAGATGACAGATGACAGATGACAGATGACAGATGACAGATGACAGATGACAGATGAAAGATGACAGATGACAGATGACAGATGACAGATGACAGATGACAGATGACAGATGACAGATGACAGATGACAGATGACAGATGACAGATGACATATGACAGATGACAGATGACAGATGACAGATGACAGATGACAGATGACAGATGACAGATGACAGATGACAGATGACAGATGACAGATGACAGATGACAGATGACAGATGACAGATGCCAGATGCCAGATGCCAGATGACATATGACAGATGACAGATGAGAGATGACAGATGACATATGACAGATGACACATGACAAATGACAGATGCCAGATGACAGATGACAGATGACAGATGACAGATAACAGATGTCATATGACAGATGACAGATGACAGATGACAGATGACAGATGACAGATGACAGATGCCAGATGACAGATGACAGATGACAGATGACAGATGAGAGATGACAGATGACAGGTGACAGATGACACATGACAAATGACAGATGCCAGATGACAGATGACACATGACAGATGACAGACGACAGATGACAGATGACAGATGACAGATGACAGATGACACATGACACATGGCAGATGACAGATGACAGAAGACAGATGATATATGACAGATGACACATGACAGATGACAGATGACAGATGACACATGACAGATGACAGAATACACATGACAGATGACAGATGACAGATGACACATGACAGATGACAGAATACAGATGACAGTTGACAGATGACAGATGACAGATGACAGATGACAGATGACAGATAACAGATGACAGATGACAGATGACAGATGACAGATGACAGATGACAGATGACAGATGGCAGGCGATAGGTGACAGGTGACATATGACAGATGACAGATGACAGATGACAAATGAGAGATGACAGATGACAGATGACAGATGACAGATAACAGATAACAGATGACAGATGACAGATGACAGATGACAGATGACAGATGACAGATGACATATGACAGATGACACATGACAGATGACAGATGACACATGACAGATGACAGAATACAGATGACAGTTGCCAGATGACAGATGACAGATGACAGATAACAGATGACAGATGACAGATGACATATGACAGATGACAGATGACAGATGACAGATGAGAGATGACAGATGACAGATGACAGATGACAGATGACAGATGACAGATGACAGATGACAGATGCCAGATGACAGATGACAGATGACAGATGACAGATGACAGATGACAGATGACAGATGACAGATGACAGATGACAGATGACAGATGACAGATGACAGATGACAGATGACAGATGACAGATGACAGATGACAGATGACAGATGACAGATGACAGATGACAGATGACAGATGACAGATGATAAATGACAAATGACAGATAATAGATGACAGGTGACAGATGACATATGACAGATGACAGATGACAAATGACAGATGACAGATGACAGATGACAGATGACAGATGACAGATGACAGATGACAGATGACAGATGACAGATGACAGATGACAGATGACAGATGACAGATGACAGATGACAGATGACAGATGACAGATGACAGATGACAGATGACAGATGACAGATGACAGATGATAAATGACAAATGACAGATAATAGATGACAGATGACAGATGACAGATGACAGATGACAGATGACAGATGACAGATGACAGATGACAGATGACAGATGACAGATGACAGATGACAGATGACAGATGACAGATGACAGATGACAGATGACAGATGACAGATGATAAATGACAAATGACAGATAATAGATGACAGGTGACAGATGACATATGACAGATGACAGATGACAGATGACAGATGACAGATGACAGATGACAGATGACAGATGACAGATGACAGATGACAGATGCCAGATGACAGATGACAGATGACAGATGACATATGACAGATGACAGATGACAGATGACAGAATACAGATGACAGATGACAGATGACAGATGACAGATGACAGATAACAGATAACAGATGACAGATGACAGATGACAGATGACAGATGACAGATGACAGATGACAGATGACAGATGACAGATGACAGATGACAGATGACATATGACAGATGACAGATGACAGATGACAGATGACAGATGACAGATGACAGATGACAGATGACAGATGACAGATGACAGATGACAGATGACAGATGACAGATGACAGATGACAGATGACAGATGACAGATGACAGATGACAGATGACAGATGACAGATGACAGATGACAGATGACAGATGACAGATGACAGATGACAGATGACAGATGACAGATGACAGATGACAGATGACAGACGACAAATGGCAGTTGACAAATGACAGACAACAGACGACAGCTGACAGATGACAGATAACATATGACAGATGACAGATGACAGATGACAGATGACAGATGACAGATGACAGATGCCAGATGACAGATGACAGATGACAGATGACAGATGACAGATGACAGATGACAGGTGACAGATGACAGATGACAGATGACAGATGACAGATGACAGATGACAGATGAAAGATGACAGATGACAGATGACAGATGACAGATGACAGATGACAGATGACAGATGACAGATGACAGATGACAGATGACAGATGACAGATGACAGATGACAGATGACAGATGACAGATGACAAATGACAGATGACAGATGACAGATGACAGATGACAGATGACAGATGACATATGACAGATGACAGATGACAGATGACAGATGACAGATGACAGATGACAGATGACAGATGACAGATGACAGATGACAGATGACAGATGACAGATGACAGATGACAGATGACAGATGACAGATGACAGATGACAGATGACAGATGACAGATGACAGATGACAGATGACAGATGACAGATGACAGATGACAGATGACAGATGACAGATGACAGATGACAGATGACAGATGACAGATGACAGATGACAAATGACAGATGACAGACGACAAATGGCAGTTGACAAATGACAGACAACAGACGACAGATGACAGATGACAGATAACATATGACAGATGACAGATGACAGATGACAGATGACAGATGACAGATGACAGATGACAGATGACAGATGACAGATGACAGATGACAGATGACAGATGACAGATGACAGATGACAGATGACAGATGACAGATGACAGATGACAGATGACAGATGACAGATGACAGATGACAGATGACAAATGACAGATGACAGACGACAAATGGCAGTTGACAAATGACAGACAACAGACGACAGATGACAGATGACAGATAACATATGACAGATGACACATGACAAATGACAGACGCCAGATGACAGATGACAGATGACAGATGACAGATGACAGATAACATATGACAGATGACAGATGACAGATGACAGATGACAGATGACAGATGACAAATGACAGATGACAGACGACAAATGGCAGTTGACAAATGACAGACAACAGACGACAGATGACAGATGACAGATAACATATGACAGATGACAGATGACAGATGACAGATGACAGATGACAGATGACAGATGACAGATGACAGATGACAGATGAAAGATGACAGATGACAGATGACAGATGACAGATGACAGATGACAGATGACAGATGACAGATGACAGATGACAGATTACAGATGACAGATGACAGATGACAGATGACAGATGACAGATGACAGATGACAGATGACAGATGACAGATGACAAATGACAGATGACAGACGACAAATGGCAGTTGACAAATGACAGACAACAGACGACAAATGACAGATGACAGATAACATATGACAGATGACAGATGACAGATGACAGATGACAGATGACAGATGACAGATGACAGATGACAGGTGACAGATGACAGATGACAGATGACAGATGACAGATGACAGATGACAGATGACAGATGACAGATGACAGATGACAGATGACAGATGACAGATGAAAGATGACAGATGACAGATGACAGATGACAGATGACAGATGACAGATGACAGATGACAGATGACAGATGACAGATGACAGATGACAGATGACAGATGACAGATGACATATGACAGATGACAGATGACAGATGACAGATGACAGATGACAGATGACAGATGACAGATGACAGATGACAGATGACAGATGACAGATGACAGATGACAGATGACAGATGACAGATGCCAGATGCCAGATGCCAGATGCCAGATGACATATGACAGATGACAGATGAGAGATGACAGATGACATATGACAGATGACACATGACAAATGACAGATGCCAGATGACAGATGACAGATGACAGATGACAGATAACAGATGACAGATGACAGATGACAGATGACAGATGACAGATGACAGATGACAGATGACAGATGACAAATGACAGATGACAGACGACAAATGGCAGTTGACAGATGACAGATGAGAGATGACAGATGACAGGTGACAGATGACACATGACAAATGACAGATGCCAGATGACAGATGACACATGACAGATGACAGACGACAGATGACAGATGACAGATGACAGATGACAGATGACACATGACACATGGCAGATGACAGATGACAGAAGACAGATGATATATGACAGATGACACATGACACATGACAGATGACAGATGACACATGACAGATGACAGAATACACATGACAGATGACAGATGACAGATGACACATGACAGATGACAGAATACAGATGACAGTTGACAGATGACAGATGACAGATGACAGATGACAGATGACAGATAACAGATGACAGATGACAGATGACAGATGACAGATGACAGATGACAGATGACAGATGGCAGGCGATAGGTGACAGGTGACATATGACAGATGACAGATGACAGATGACAAATGAGAGATGACAGATGACAGATGACAGATGACAGATAACAGATAACAGATGACAGATGACAGATGACAGATGACAGATGACAGATGACAGATGACATATGACAGATGACACATGACAGATGACAGATGACACATGACAGATGACAGAATACAGATGACAGTTGACAGATGACAGATGACAGATGACAGATAACAGATGACAGATGACAGATGACATATGACAGATGACAGATGACAGATGACAGATGAGAGATGACAGATGACAGATGACAGATGACAGATGACAGATGACAGATGACAGATGACAGATGCCAGATGACAGATGACAGATGACAGATGACAGATGACAGATGACAGATGACAGATGACAGATGACAGATGACAGATGACAGATGACAGATGACAGATGACAGATGACAGATGACAGATGACAGATGACAGATGACAGATGACAGATGACAGATGACAGATGACAGATGACAGATGACAGATGATAAATGACAAATGACAGATAATAGATGACAGGTGACAGATGACATATGACAGATGACAGATGACAAATGACAGATGACAGATGACAGATGACAGATGACAGATGACAGATGACAGATGACAGATGACAGATGACAGATGACAGATGACAGATGACAGATGACAGATGACAGATGACAGATGACAGATGACAGATGACAGATGACAGATGACAGATGACAGATGACAGATGACAGATGACAGATGACAGATGATAAATGACAAATGACAGATAATAGATGACAGATGACAGATGACAGATGACAGATGACAGATGACAGATGACAGATGACAGATGACAGATGACAGATGACAGATGACAGATGACAGATGACAGATGACAGATGACAGATAACAGATGACAGATGACAGATGACAGATGACAGATGATAAATGACAAATGACAGATAATAGATGACAGGTGACAGATGACATATGACAGATGACAGATGACAGATGACAGATGACAGATGACAGATGACAGATGACAGATGACAGATGACAGATGCCAGATGACAGATGACAGATGACAGATGACATATGACAGATGACAGATGACAGATGACAGAATACAGATGACAGATGACAGATGACAGATGACAGATGACAGATAACAGATAAGAGATGACAGATGACAGATGACAGATGACAGATGACAGATGACAGATGACAGATGACAGATGACAGATGACAGATGACAGATGACAGATGACATATGACAGATGACAGATGACAGATGACAGATGACAGATGACAGATGACAGATGACAGATGACAGATGACAGATGACAGATGACAGATGACAGATGACAGATGACAGATGACAGATGACAGATGACAGATGACAGATGACAGATGACAGATGACAGATGACAGATGACAGATGACAGATGACAGATGACAGATGACAGATGACAGATGACAGATGACAGATGACAGATGACAGACGACAAATGGCAGTTGACAAATGACAGACAACAGACGACAGCTGACAGATGACAGATAACATATGACAGATGACAGATGACAGATGACAGATGACAGATGACAGATGACAGATGACAGATGACAGATGACAGATGACAGATGACAGATGACAGATGACAGATGACAGGTGACAGATGACAGATGACAGATGACAGATGACAGATGACAGATGACAGATGAAAGATGACAGATGACAGATGACAGATGACAGATGACAGATGACAGATGACAGATGACAGATGACAGATGACAGATGACAGATGACAGATGACAGATGACAGATGACAGATGACAGATGACAGATGACAGATGACAGATGACATATGACAGATGACAGATGACAGATGACAGATGACAGATGACAGATGACAGATGACAGATGACAGATGACAGATGACAGATGACAGATGACAGATGACAGATGACAGATGACAGATGACAGATGACAGATGACAGATGACAGATGACAGATGACAGATGACAGATGACAGATGACAGATGACAGATGACAGATGACAGATGACAGATGACAGATGACAGATGACAGATGACAGATGACAGATGACAGATGACAGATGACAAATGACAGATGACAGACGACAAATGGCAGTTGACAAATGACAGACAACAGACGACAGATGACAGATGACAGATAACATATGACAGATGACAGATGACAGATGACAGATGACAGATGACAGATGACAGATGACAGATGACAGATGACAGATGACAGATGACAGATGACAGATGACAGATGACAGATGACAGATGACAGATGACAGATGACAGATGACAGATGACAGATGACAGATGACAGATGACAGATGACAGATGACAGATGACAGATGACAGATGACAGATGACAGATGACAGATGACACATGACAGATGACAGATGACAGATGACAGATGACAGATGACAGATGACAGATGACTGATGACAGATGACTGATGACAGATGACTGATGACAGATGACAGATGACAGATGACAGATGACAGATGACAGATGACAGATGACAGATGACAGATGACAGATGACAGATGACAGATGACAGATGACAAATGAGAGATGACAGATGACAGATGACAGATGACAGATGACAGATGACAGATGACAGATGACAGATGACAGATGACAGATGACAGATGACAGATGACAGATGACAGATGACAGATGACATATGACAGATGACAGATGACAGATGACAGATGACAGATGGCAGGCGATAGGTGACAGGTGACATATGACAGATGACAGATGACAGATGACAAATGAGAGATGATAGATGACAGATGACAGATGACAGATAACAGATGACAGATGACAGATGACAGATGACAGATGACAGATGACAGATGACAAATGACAGATGACAGACGACAAATGGCAGTTGAAAAATGACAGACAACAGACGACAGATGACAGATAACATATGACAGATGACAGATGACAGATGACAGATGACAGATGAAATGACAGATGACAGATGACAGATGACAGATGACAGATGACAGATGACAGATGACAGATGACAGATGACAGATGACACATGCCAGATGACAGATGACAGATGACAGATGACATATGACAGATGACAGATGACATATGACAGATGACAGAATACAGATGACAGATGACAGATGACAGATAACAGATAACAGATGACAGATGACAGATGACAGATGACAGATGACAAATGACAGATGACAGACGACAAATGGCAGTTGACAAATGACAGACAACAGACGACAGATGACAGATAACATATGACAGATGACAGATGACAGATGACAGATGACAGATGACAGATGACAGATGACAGATGACAGATGACATATGACAGATGACAGATGGCAGTTGACAAATGACAGACAACAGACGACAGATGACAGATAACATATGACAGATGACAGATGACAGATGACAGACGACAGATGACAGATGACAGATGACAGATGACATATGACAGATGACAGATGACAGATGACAGATGACAGATGACAGATGACAGATGACAGATGACAGATGACAGATGACAGATGCCAGATGACAGATGACAGATGACATATGACAGATGACATATGACAGATGACAGAATACAGATGACAGATGACAGATGACAGATGACAAATGACAGATGACAGACGACAAATGGCAGTTGACAAATGACAGACAACAGACGACAGATGACAGATAACATATGACAGATGACAGATGACAGATGACAGATGACAGATGACAGATGACAGATGACAGATGACAGATGACAGATGACAGATGACAAATGACAGATGACAGACGACAAATGGCAGTTGACAAATGACAGACAACAGACGACAGATGACAGATAACATATGACAGATGACAGATGACATATGACAGATGACAGATGACATATGACAGATGACAGAATACAGATGACAGATGACAGATGACAGATAACAGATAACAGATGACAGATGACAGATGACAGATGACAGATGACAGATGACAGATGACAGATGACAGATGACAGATGACAGATGACAGATGACAGATGACAGATGACAGATGACATATGACAAATGACAGATGACAGATGACAGATGACAGATGACAGATGACAGATGACAGATGACAGATGACAGATGACAGATGACAGATGACAGATGACAGATGACAGATGACAGATGACAGATGACAGATGACAGATGACAGATGACAGATGACAGATGACAGATGACAGATGACAGATGACAGATGACAGATGACAGATGACAGATGACAGATGACAGATGACAGATGACAGATGACAGATGACAGATGACAGATGACAGATGACAGATGACAGATGACAGATGACAGATGACAAATGACAGATGACAGACGACAAATGGCAGTTGACAAATGACAGACAACAGACGACAGATGACAGATGACAGATGACAGATGACAGATGACAGATGACAGATGACAGATGACAGATGACAGGTGACAGATGACAGATGACAGATGACAGATGACAGATGACAGATGACAGATGACAGATGACAGATGACAGATGACAGATGACAGATGACAGATGACAGATGACAGATGACAGATGACAGATGACAGATGACAGCTGACATATGACAGATGACAGATGACAGATGACAGATGACAGATGACAGATGACAGATGACAGATGACAGATGACAGATGACAGATGACAGATGACAGATGACAGATGGCAGATGACAGATGACAGATGACAGATGACAGATGACAGATGACAGATGACAGATGACAGATGACAGATGACAGATGCCAGATGCCAGATGCCAGATGACATATGACAGATGACAGATGAGAGATGACAGATGACATATGACAGATGACACATGACAAATGACAGATGCCAGATGACAGATGACAGATGACAGATGACAGATAACAGATGACATATGACAGATGACAGATGACACATGACAGATGACAGATGACAGATGACAGATGCCAGATGACAGATGACAGATGACAGATGACAGATGAGAGATGACAGATGACAGGTGACAGATGACACATGACAAATGACAGATGCCAGATGACACATGACAGATGACAGACGACAGATGACAGATGACAGATGACACATGACACATGGCAGATGACAGATGACAGATGACAGATGACAGATGACATATGACAGATGACACATGACAGATGACAGATGACAGATGACACATGACAGATGACAGAATACACATGACAGATGACAGATGACAGATGACACATGACAGATGACAGAATACAGATGACAGTTGACAGATGACAGATGACAGATGACAGATGACAGATAACAGATGACAGATGACAGATGACAGATGACAGATGACAGATGACAGATGACAGATGGCAGGCGATAGGTGACAGGTGACATATGACAGATGACAGATGACAGATGACAAATAAGAGATGACAGATGACAGATGACAGATGACAGATAACAGATAACAGATGACAGATGACAGATGACAGATGACAGATGACAGATGACAGATGACATATGACAGATGACACATGACAGATGACAGATGACACATGACAGATGACAGAATACAGATGACAGTTGACAGATGACAGATGACAGATGACAGATAACAGATGACAGATGACAGATGACAGATGACAGATGACAGATGACAGATGACAGATGACAGATGACAGATGACAGATGACAGATGACATATGACAGATGACAGATGACAGATGACAGATGAGAGATGACAGATGACAGATGACAGATGACAGATGACAGATGACAGATGACAGATGACAGATGCCAGATGACAGATGACAGATGACAGATGACAGATGACAGATGACAGATGACAGATGACAGATGACAGATGACAGATGACAGATGACAGATGACAGATGACAGATGACAGATGACAGATGACAGATGACAGATGACAGATGACAGATGACAGATGACAGATGACAGATGACAGATGACAGATGACAGATGACAGATGACAGATGATAAATGACAGATGACATATGACAGATGACAGATGACAGATGACAGATGACAGATGACAGATGACAGATGACAGATGACAGATGACAGATGACAGATGACAGATGACAGATGACAGAAGACAGATGACAGATGACAGATGACAGATGACAGATGACAGATGACAGATAACAGATGACAGATGACAGATGACAGATGACAGATGACAGATGACAGATGACAGATGACAGATGACAGATGACAGATGACAGATGACATATGACAGATGACAGATGACAGATGACAGATGAGAGATGACAGATGACAGATGACAGATGACAGATGACAGATGACAGATGACAGATAACAGATGACAGATGACAGATGACAGATGACAGATGACAGATGAGAGATGACAGATGACAGATGACAGATGACAGATGACAGATGACAGATGACAGATAACAGATGACAGATGACAGATGACAGATGACAGATGACAGATGACAGATGACAGATGACAGATGACAGATGACAGATGACATATGACAGATGACAGATGACAGATGACAGATGAGAGATGACAGATGACAGATGACAGATGACAGATGACAGATGACAGATGACAGATGACAGATGCCAGATGACAGATGACAGATGACAGATGACAGATGACAGATGACAGATGACAGATGACAGATGACAGATGACAGATGACAGATGACAGATGACAGATGACAGATGACAGATGACAGATGACAGATGACAGATGACAGATGACAGATGACAGATGACAGATGACAGATGACAGATGACAGATGACAGATGACAGATGACAGATGACAGATGACAGATGACAGATGATAAATGACAAATGACAGATAATAGATGACAGGTGACAGATGACATATGACAGATGACAGATGACAGATGACAGATGACAGATGACAGATGACAGATGACAGATGACATATGACAGATGACAGATGACAGATGACAGATGACAGATGACAGATGACAGATGACAGATGACAGATGACAGATGACAGATGACAGATGACAGAAGACAGATGACAGATGACAGATGACAGATGACAGATGACAGATGACAGATAACATATGACAGATGACAGATGACAGATGACAGATGACAGATGACAGATGACAGATGACAGATGACAGATGACAGATGACAGATGACAGATGACAGATGACAGATGACAGATGATAGATGACAGATGACAGATGACAGATGACAGATGACAGATGACAGATGACAGATGACAGATGACAGATGACAGATGACAGATGACAGATGACAGATGACAGATGACAGATGACAGATGACAGATGACAGATGACAGATGACAGATAACAGATGACAGATGACAGATGACAGATGACAGATGACAGATGACAGATGACAGATGACAGATGACAGATGACAGATGACAGATGACATATGACAGATGACAGATGACAGATGACAGATGAGAGATGACAGATGACAGATGACAGATGACAGATGACAGATGACAGATGACAGATAACAGATGACAGATGACAGATGACAGATGACAGATGACAGATGACAGATGACAGATGACAGATGACAGATGACAGATGACAGATGACATATGACAGATGACAGATGACAGATGACAGATGAGAGATGACAGATGACAGATGACAGATGACAGATGACAGATGACAGATGACAGATGACAGATGCCAGATGACAGATGACAGATGACAGATGACAGATGACAGATGACAGATGACAGATGACAGATGACAGATGACAGATGACAGATGACAGATGACAGATGACAGATGACAGATGACAGATGACAGATGACAGATGACAGATGACAGATGACAGATGACAGATGACAGATGACAGATGACAGATGACAGATGACAGATGACAGATGATAAATGACAAATGACAGATAATAGATGACAGGTGACAGATGACATATGACAGATGACAGATGACAGATGACAGATGACAGATGACAGATGACAGATGACAGATGACAGATGACAGATGATAAATGACAAATGACAGATAATAGATGACAGGTGACAGATGACATATGACAGATGACAGATGACAGATGACAGATGACAGATGACAGATGACAGATGACAGATGACAGATGACAGATGCCAGATGACAGATGACAGATGACAGATGACAGATGACAGATGACAGATGACAGATGACAGATGACAGATGACAGATGACAGATGACAGATGACAGATGACAGATGACAGATGACAGATGACAGATGACAGATTACAGATGACAGATGACAGATGACAGATGACAGATGACAGATGACAGATGACAGATGACAGATGACAGATGACAAATGACAGATGACACACGACAAATGGCAGTTGACAAATGACAGACAACAGACGACAAATGACAGATGACAGATAACATATGACAGATGACAGATGACAGATGACAGATGACAGATGACAGATGACAGATGACAGATGACAGGTGACAGATGACAGATGACAGATGACAGATGACAGATGACAGATGACAGATGACAGATGACAGATGACAGATGACAGATGACAGATGGCAGATGACAGATGAAAGATGACAGATGACAGATGACAGATGACAGATGACAGATGACAGATGACAGATGACAGATGACAGATGACAGATGACAGATGACAGATGACAGATGACAGATGACATATGACAGATGACAGATGACAGATGACAGATGACAGATGACAGATGACAGATGACAGATGACAGATGACAGATGACAGATGACAGATGACAGATGACAGATGACAGATGCCAGATGCCAGATGCCAGATGCCAGATGACATATGACAGATGACAGATGAGAGATGACAGATGACATATGACAGATGACACATGACAAATGACAGATGCCAGATGACAGATGACAGATGACAGATGACAGATAACAGATGACATATGACAGATGACAGATGACAGATGACAGATGACAGATGACAGATGACAGATGACAGATGCCAGATGACAGATGACAGATGACAGATGAGAGATGACAGATGACAGGTGACAGATGACACATGACAAATGACAGATGCCAGATGACAGATGACACATGACAGATGACAGACGACAGATGACAGATGACAGATGACAGATGACAGATGACACATGACACATGGCAGATGACAGATGACAGAAGACAGATGATATATGACAGATGACACATGACAGATGACAGATGACAGATGACACATGACAGATGACAGAATACACATGACAGATGACAGATGACAGATGACACATGACAGATGACAGAATACAGATGACAGTTGACAGATGACAGATGACAGATGACAGATGACAGATGACAGATAACAGATGACAGATGACAGATGACAGATGACAGATGACAGATGACAGATGGCAGGCGATAGGTGACAGGTGACATATGACAGATGACAGATGACAGATGACAAATGAGAGATGACAGATGACAGATGACAGATGACAGATAACAGATAACAGATGACAGATGACAGATGATAGATGACAGATGACAGATGACAGATGACATATGACAGATGACACATGACAGATGACAGATGACACATGACAGATGACAGAATACAGATGACAGTTGACAGATGACAGATGACAGATGACAGATGACAGATGACAGATGCCAGATGACAGATGACAGATGACAGATGACAGATGACAGATGACAGATGACAGATGACAGATGACAGTTGACAGATGACAGATGACAGATGACAGATGACACATGACAGATGACAGAATACAGATGACAGTTGACAGATGACAGATGACAGATGACAGATGACAGATGACAGATGACAGATGCCAGATAACAGATAACAGATGACAGATGACAGATGATAGATGACAGATGACAGATGACAGATGACATATGACAGATGACACATGACAGATGACAGATGACACATGACAGATGACAGAATACAGATGACAGTTGACAGATGACAGATGACAGATGACAGATGACAGATGACAGATGACAGATGACACATGACAGATGACAGATGACACATGACAGATGACAGAATACAGATGACAGTTGACAGATGACAGATGACAGATGACAGATGACAGATGACAGATGCCAGATAACAGATAACAGATGACAGATGACAGATGATAGATGACAGATGACAGATGACAGATGACATATGACAGATGACACATGACAGATGACAGATGACACATGACAGATGACAGAATACAGATGACAGTTGACAGATGACAGATGACAGATGACAGATGACAGATGACAGATGCCAGATGACAGATGACACATGACAGATGACAGATGACACATGACAGATGACAGAATACAGATGACAGTTGACAGATGACAGATGACAGATGACAGATGACAGATGACAGATGACAGATGCCAGATGACAGATGACAGATGATAGATGACAGATGACAGATGACAGATGACAGATGACAGATGACAGATGACAGATGACACATGACAGATGACAGAATACAGATGACAGTTGACAGATGACAGATGACAGATGACAGATGACAGATGATAGATGACAGATGACAGATGACAGATGACAGATGACAGATGAGAGATGACAGATGACAGATGACAGATGACAGATAACAGATGACAGATGACAGATGATAGATGACAGATGACAGATGACAGATGACATATGACAGATGACACATGACAGATGACAGATGACACATGACAGATGACAGAATACAGATGACAGTGGACAGATGACAGATGACAGATGACAGATGACAGATGACAGATGCCAGATAACAGATAACAGATGACAGATGACAGATGATAGATGACAGATGACAGATGACAGATGACATATGACAGATGACAAATGAGAGATGACAGATGACAGATGACAGATGACAGATGACAGATGATAGATGACAGATGACAGATGACAGATGACATATGACAGATGACACATGACAGATGACAGATGACACATGACAGATGACAGAATACAGATGACAGTTGACAGATGACAGATGACAGATGACAGATGACAGATGACAGATGCCAGATAACAGATAACAGATGACAGATGACAGATGATAGATGACAGATGACAGATGACAGATGACATATGACAGATGACAAATGAGAGATGACAGATGACAGATGACACATGACAGATGACAGATGACACATGACAGATGACAGAATACAGATGACAGTTGACAGATGACAGATGACAGATGACAGATGACAGATGACAGATGCCAGAATACAGATGACAGATGACAGATGACAGATGACAGATGACAGATGACAGATGACAGATGCCAGATAACAGATAACAGATGACAGATGACAGATGATAGATGACAGATGACAGATGACAGATGACATATGACAGATGACAAATGAGAGATGACAGATGACAGATGACAGATGACAGATAACAGATAACAGATGACAGATGACAGATGATAGATGACAGATGACAGATGACAGATGACATAT
Organism: Condylostylus longicornis; assembly: GCF_029603195.1. NCBI lineage: Eukaryota > Metazoa > Arthropoda > Insecta > Diptera > Dolichopodidae > Condylostylus > Condylostylus longicornis. The sequence continues at coordinate 133,290 of NW_026578267.1, read as the reverse complement.
GACAGATGACACATGACAGATGACAGATGACACATGACAGATGACAGAATACAGATGACAGTTGACAGATGACAGATGACAGATGACAGATGACAGATGACAGATGCCAGATAACAGATAACAGATGACAGATGACAGATGATAGATGACAGATGACAGATGACAGATGACAGATGACAGATGACACATGACAGATGACAGATGACACATGACAGATGACAGAATACAGATGACAGATGACAGATGACAGATGACAGATGACAGATGACAGATGACAGATGCCAGATAACAGATAACAGATGACAGATGACAGATGATAGATGACAGATGACAGATGACAGATGACATATGACAGATGACAAATGAGAGATGACAGATGACAGATGACAGATGACAGATAACAGATAACAGATGACAGATGACAGATGATAGATGACAGATGACAGATGACAGATGACATATGACAGATGACACATGACAGATGACAGATGACACATGACAGATGACAGAATACAGATGACATATGACAGATGACACATGACAGATGACAGATGACACATGACAGATGACAGAATACAGATGACAGTTGACAGATGACAGATGACAGATGACAGATGACAGATGACAGATGCCAGATAACAGATAACAGATGACAGATGACAGATGATAGATGACAGATGACAGATGACAGATGACAGATGACACATGACAGATGACAGAATACAGATGACAGTTGACAGATGACAGATGACAGATGACAGATGACAGATGACAGATGACAGATAACAGATAACAGATGACAGATGACAGATGATAGATGACAGATGACAGATGACAGATGACATATGACAGATGACACATGACAGATGACAGATGATAGATGACAGATGACAGATGACAGATGACATATGACAGATGACACATGACAGATGACAGATGACACATGACAGATGACAGAATACAGATGACAGTTGACAGATGACAGATGACAGATGACAGATGACAGATGACAGATGCCAGATAACAGATAACAGATGACAGATGACAGATGATAGATGACAGATGACAGATGACAGATGACAAATGAGAGATGACAGATGACAGATGACAGATGACAGATAACAGATAACAGATGACAGATGACAGATGATAGATGACAGATGACAGATGACAGATGACATATGACAGATGACACATGACAGATGACAGATGACACATGACAGATGACAGAATACAGATGACAGTTGACAGATGACAGATGACAGATGACACATGACAGATGACAGATGACACATGACAGATGACAGAATACAGATGACAGATGACAGATGACAGATGACAGATGACAGATGACAGATGACAGATGCCAGATAACAGATAACAGATGACAGATGACAGATGATAGATGACAGATGACAGATGACAGATGACATATGACAGATGACAAATGAGAGATGACAGATGACAGATGACAGATGACAGATAACAGATAACAGATGACAGATGACAGATGATAGATGACAGATGACAGATGACAGATGACATATGACAGATGACACATGACAGATGACAGATGACACATGACAGATGACAGAATACAGATGACAGTTGACAGATGACAGATGACAGATGACAGATGACAGATGACAGATGCCAGATAACAGATAACAGATGACAGATGACAGATGATAGATGACAGATGACAGATGACAGATGACATATGACAGATGACACATGACAGATGACAGATGACACATGACAGATGACAGAATACAGATGACAGTTGACAGATGACAGATGACAGATGACAGATGACAGATGACAGATGCCAGATGACAGATGACACATGACAGATGACAGATGACACATGACAGATGACAGAATACAGATGACAGTTGACAGATGACAGATGACAGATGACAGATGACAGATGACAGATGACAGATGCCAGATGACAGATGACAGATGATAGATGACAGATGACAGATGACAGATGACAGATGACAGATGAGAGATGACAGATGACAGATGACAGATGACAGATGACAGATGACAGATGACAGATGACAGATGCCAGATGACAGATGACAGATGACAGATGACAGATGACAGATGACAGATGACAGATGACAGATGACAGATGACAGATGACAGATGACAGATGACAGATGACAGATGACAGATGACAGGCGATAGGTGACAGGTGACATATGACAGATGACAGATGACAGATGACAAATGAGAGATGACAGATGACAGATGACAGATGACAGATAACAGATAACAGATGACAGATGACAGATGACAGATGACAGATGACAGATGACAGATGACAGATGACATATGACAGATGACACATGACAGATGACAGATGACACATGACAGATGACAGAATACAGATGACAGTTGACAGATGACAGATGACAGATGACAGATAACAGATGACAGATGACAGATGACATATGACAGATGACAGATGACAGATGACAGATGAGAGATGACAGATGACAGATGACAGATGACAGATGACAGATGACAGATGACAGATGACAGATGCCAGATGACAGATGACAGATGACAGATGACAGATGACAGATGACAGATGACAGATGACAGATGACAGATGACAGATGACAGATGACAGATGACAGATGACAGATGACAGATGACAGATGACAGATGACAGATGACAGATGACAGATGACAGATGACAGATGACAGATGACAGATGATAAATGACAAATGACAGATAATAGATGACAGGTGACAGATGACATATGACAGATGACAGATGACAAATGACAGATGACAGATGACAGATGACAGATGACAGATGACAGATGACAGATGACAGATGACAGATGACAGATGACAGATGACAGATGACAGATGACAGATGACAGATGACAGATGACAGATGACAGATGACAGATGACAGATGACAGATGACAGATGACAGATGACAGATGACAGATGACAGATGACAGATGATAAATGACAAATGACAGATGACAGATAATAGATGACAGATGACAGATGACAGATGACAGATGACAGATGACAGATGACAGATGACAGATGACAGATGACAGATGACAGATGACAGATGACAGATGACAGATGACAGATGACAGATGACAGATGACAGATGACAGATGACAGATGACAGATGATAAATGACAAATGACAGATAATAGATGACAGGTGACAGATGACATATGACAGATGACAGATGACAGATGACAGATGACAGATGACAGATGACAGATGACATATGACAGATGACAGATGACAGATGACAGATGACAGATGACAGATGACAGATGACAGATGACAGATGACAGATGACAGATGACAGATGACAGATGACAGATGACAGATGACAGATGACAGATGACAGATGACAGATGACAGATGACAGATGACAGATGACAGATGACAGATGACAGATGACAGATGACAGATGACAGATGACAGATGACAGATGACAGATGACAGATGACAGATGACAGACGACAAATGGCAGTTGACAAATGACAGACAACAGACGACAGATGACAGATGACAGATAACATATGACAGATGACAGATGACAGATGACAGATGACAGGTGACAGATGACAGATGACAGATGACAGATGACAGATGACAGATGACAGATGAAAGATGACAGATGACAGATGACAGATGACAGATGACAGATGACAGATGACAGATGACAGATGACAGATGACAGATGACAGATGACAGATGACAGATGACAGATGACAGATGACAGATGACAGATGACAGATGACAGATGACAGATGACAGATGACAGATGACATATGACAGATGACAGATGACAGATGACAGATGACAGATGACAGATGACAGATGACAGATGACAGATGACAGATGACAGATGACAGATGACAGATGACAGATGACAGATGACAGATGACAGATGACAGATGACAGATGACAGATGACAGATGACAGATGACAGATGACAGATGACAGATGACAGATGACAGATGACAGATGACAGATGACAGATGACAGATGACAGATGACAGATGACAGATGACAGATGACAGATGACAGATGACAGATGACAGATGACAGATGACAGATGACAGATGACAGATGACAGATGACAGATGACAGATGACAGATGACAGATGACAGATGACAGATGACAGATGACAGATGACAGATGACAGATGACAGATGACAGATGACAGATGACAGATGACAGATGACATATGACAGATGACAGATGACAGATGACAGATGACAGATGACAGATGACAGATGACAGATGACAGATGACAGATGACAGATGACAGATGACAGATGACAGATGACAGATGACAAATGAGAGATGACAGATGACAGATGACAGATGACAGATGACAGATGACAGATGACAGATGACAGATGACAGATGACAGATGACAGATGACAGATGACAGATGACAGATGACAGATGACATATGACAGATGACAGATGACAGATGACAGATGACAGATGGCAGGCGATAGGTGACAGGTGACATATGACAGATGACAGATGACAGATGACAAATGAGAGATGACAGATGACAGATGACAGATGACAGATAACAGATGACAGATGACAGATGACAGATGACAGATGACAGATGACAGATGACAAATGACAGATGACAGACGACAAATGGCAGTTGAAAAATGACAGACAACAGACGACAGATGACAGATAACATATGACAGATGACAGATGACAGATGACAGATGACAGATGACAGATGAAATGACAGATGACAGATGACAGATGACAGATGACAGATGACAGATGACAGATGACAGATGACAGATGACAGATGACACATGCCAGATGACAGATGACAGATGACAGATGACATATGACAGATGACAGATGACATATGACAGATGACAGAATACAGATGACAGATGACAGATGACAGATAACAGATAACAGATGACAGATGACAGATGACAGATGACAGATGACAAATGACAGATGACAGACGACAAATGGCAGTTGACAAATGACAGACAACAGACGACAGATGACAGATAACATATGACAGATGACAGATGACAGATGACAGATGACAGATGACAGATGACAGATGACATATGACAGATGACAGATGGCAGTTGACAAATGACAGACAACAGACGACAGATGACAGATAACATATGACAGATGACAGATGACAGATGACAGACGACAGATGACAGATGACAGATGACAGATGACATATGACAGATGACAGATGACAGATGACAGATGACAGATGACAGATGACAGATGACAGATGACAGATGACAGATGCCAGATGACAGATGACAGATGACAGATGACATATGACAGATGACATATGACAGATGACAGAATACAGATGACAGATGACAGATGACAGATGACAAATGACAGATGACAGACGACAAATGGCAGTTGACAAATGACAGACAACAGACGACAGATGACAGATAACATATGACAGATGACAGATGACAGATGACAGATGACAGATGACAGATGACAGATGACAGATGACAGATGACAGATGACAGATGACAGATGACAGATGACAAATGACAGATGACAGACGACAAATGGCAGTTGACAAATGACAGACAACAGACGACAGATGACAGATAACATATGACAGATGACAGATGACAGATGACAGATGACAGATGACAGATGACAGATGACATATGACAGATGACAGATGACAGATGACAGATGACAGATGACAGATGACAGATGACAGATGACAGATGACAGATGACAGATGACAGATGACAGATGACAGATGCCAGATGACAGATGACAGATGACAGATGACATATGACAGATGACAGATGACATATGACAGATGACAGAATACAGATGACAGATGACAGATGACAGATAACAGATAACAGATGACAGATGACAGATGACAGATGACAGATGACAGATGACAGATGACAGATGACAGATGACAGATGACAGATGACAGATGACAGATGACAGATGACAGATGACATATGACAAATGACAGATGACAGATGACAGATGACAGATGACAGATGACAGATGTCAGATGACAGATGACAGATGACAGATGACAGATGACAGATGACAGATGACAGATGACAGATGACAGATGACAGATGACAGATGACAGATGACAGATGACAGATGACAGATGACAGATGACAGATGACAAATGACAGATGACAGACGACAAATGGCAGTTGACAAATGACAGACAACAGACGACAGATGACAGATGACAGATAACATATGACAGATGACAGATGACAGATGACAGATGACAGATGACAGATGACAGATGACAGATGACAGGTGACAGATGACAGATGACAGATGACAGATGACAGATGACAGATGACAGATGACAGATGACAGATGACAGATGACAGATGACAGATGACAGATGACAGATGACAGATGACAGATGACAGATGACAGATGACAGATGACAGATGACAGATGACAGATGACAGATGACAGATGACAGATGACAGATGACAGATGACAGATGACAGATGACAGATGACAGATGACATATGACAGATGACAGATGACAGATGACAGATGACAGATGACAGATGACAGATGACAGATGACAGATGACAGATGACAGATGGCAGATGACAGATGACAGATGACAGATGACAGATGACAGATGACAGATGACAGATGACAGATGACAGATGACAGATGCCAGATGCCAGATGCCAGATGACATATGACAGATGACAGATGAGAGATGACAGATGACATATGACAGATGACACATGACAAATGACAGATGCCAGATGACAGATGACAGATGACAGATGACAGATAACAGATGACATATGACAGATGACAGATGACACATGACAGATGACAGATGACAGATGACAGATGCCAGATGACAGATGACAGATGACAGATGACAGATGAGAGATGACAGATGACAGGTGACAGATGACACATGACAAATGACAGATGCCAGATGACAGATGACACATGACAGATGACAGACGACAGATGACAGATGACAGATGACAGATGACACATGGCAGATGACAGATGACAGATGACAGATGACATATGACAGATGACACATGACAGATGACAGATGACAGATGACACATGACAGATGACAGAATACACATGACAGATGACAGATGACAGATGACACATGACAGATGACAGAATACAGATGACAGTTGACAGATGACAGATGACAGATGACAGATGACAGATAACAGATGACAGATGACAGATGACAGATGACAGATGACAGATGACAGATGACAGATGGCAGGCGATAGGTGACAGGTGACATATGACAGATGACAGATGACAGATGATAAATAAGAGATGACAGATGACAGATGACAGATGACAGATAACAGATAACAGATGACAGATGACAGATGACAGATGACAGATGACAGATGACATATGACAGATGACACATGACAGATGACAGATGACACGTGACAGATGACAGAATACAGATGACAGTTGACAGATGACAGATGACAGATGACAGATAACAGATGACAGATGACAGATGACAGATGACAGATGACAGATGACAGATGACAGATGACAGATGACAGATGACAGATGACAGATGACATATGACAGATGACAGATGACAGATGACAGATGAGAGATGACAGATGACAGATGACAGATGACAGATGACAGATGACAGATGACAGATGACAGATGCCAGATGACAGATGACAGATGACAGATGACAGATGACAGATGACAGATGACAGATGACAGATGACAGATGACAGATGACAGATGACAGATGACAGATGACAGATGACAGATGACAGATGACAGATGACAGATGACAGATGACAGATGACAGATGACAGATGACAGATGACAGATGACAGATGACAGATGACAGATGACAGATGACAGATGACAGATGACAGATGACAGATGACAGATGACAGATGATAAATGACAAATGACAGATAATAGATGACAGGTGACAGATGACATATGACAGATGACAGATGACAGATGACAGATGACAGATGACAGATGACAGATGCCAGATGACAGATGACAGATGACAGATGACATATGACAGATGACAGATGACATATGACAGATGACAGAATACAGATGACAGATGACAGATGACAGATAACAGATAACAGATGACAGATGACAGATGACAGATGACAGATGACAGATGACAGATGACAGATGACAGATGACAGATGACAGATGACAGATGACAGATGACAGATGACAGATGACATATGACAGATGACAGATGACAGATGACAGATGACAGATGACAGATGACAGATGACAGATGACAGATGACAGATGACAGATGACAGAAGACAGATGACAGATGACAGATGACAGATGACAGATGACAGATGACAGATAACATATGACAGATGACAGATGACAGATGACAGATGACAGATGACAGATGACAGATGACAGATGACAGATGACAGATGACAGATGACAGATGACAGATGACAGATGACAGATGACAGATGACAGATGACAGATGACAGATGACAGATGACAGATGACAGATGACAGATGACAGATGACAGATGACAGATGACAGATGACAGATGACAGATGACAGATGACAGATGACAGATGACAGATGACAGATGACAGATGACAGATGACAGATGACAGATGACAGATAACAGATGACAGATGACAGATGACAGATGACAGATGACAGATGACAGATGACAGATGACAGATGACAGATGACAGATGACAGATGACATATGACAGATGACAGATGACAGATGACAGATGAGAGATGACAGATGACAGATGACAGATGACAGATGACAGATGACAGATGACAGATAACAGATGACAGATGACAGATGACAGATGACAGATGACAGATGACAGATGACAGATGACAGATGACAGATGACAGATGACAGATGACATATGACAGATGACAGATGACAGATGACAGATGAGAGATGACAGATGACAGATGACAGATGACAGATGACAGATGACAGATGACAGATGACAGATGACAGATGACAGATGACAGATGACAGATGACAGATGACAGATGACAGATGACAGATGACAGATGACAGATGACAGATGACATATGACAGATGACACATGACAGATGACAGATGACACATGACAGATGACAGAATACAGATGACAGTTGACAGATGACAGATGACAGATGACAGATAACAGATGACAGATGACAGATGACAGATGACAGATGACAGATGACAGATGACAGATGACAGATGACAGATGACAGATGACAGATGACATATGACAGATGACAGATGACAGATGACAGATGAGAGATGACAGATGACAGATGACAGATGACAGATGACAGATGACAGATGCCAGATGACAGATGACAGATGACAGATGACAGATGACAGATGACAGGTGACAGATGACAGATGACAGATGACAGATGACAGATGACAGATGACAGATGAAAGATGACAGATGACAGATGACAGATGACAGATGACAGATGACAGATGACAGATGACAGATGACAGATGACAGATGACAGATGACAGATGACAGATGACAGATGACAGATGACAGATGACAGATGACAGATGACAGATGACAGATGACAGATGACAGATGACATATGACAGATGACAGATGACAGATGACAGATGACAGATGACAGATGACAGATGACAGATGACAGATGACAGATGACAGATGACAGATGACAGATGACAGATGACAGATGACAGATGACAGATGACAGATGACAGATGACAGATGACAGATGACAGATGACAGATGACAGATGACAGATGACAGATGACAGATGACAGATGACAGATGACAGATGACAGATGACAGATGACAGATGACAGATGACAGATGACAGATGACAGATGACAGATGACAGATGACAGATGACAGATGACAGATGACAGATGACAGATGACAGATGACAGATGACAGATGACAGATGACAGATGACAGATGACAGATGACAGATGACAGATGACAGATGACAGATGACAGATGACATATGACAGATGACAGATGACAGATGACAGATGACAGATGACAGATGACAGATGACAGATGACAGATGACAGATGACAGATGACAGATGACAGATGACAGATGACAGATGACAGATGACAGATGACAAATGAGAGATGACAGATGACAGATGACAGATGACAGATGACAGATGACAGATGACAGATGACAGATGACAGATGACAGATGACAGATGACAGATGACAGATGACAGATGACAGATGACATATGACAGATGACAGATGACAGATGACAGATGACAGATGGCAGGCGATAGGTGACAGGTGACATATGACAGATGACAGATGACAGATGACAAATGAGAGATGACAGATGACAGATGACAGATGACAGATAACAGATGACAGATGACAGATGACAGATGACAGATGACAGATGACAGATGACAAATGACAGATGACAGACGACAAATGGCAGTTGAAAAATGACAGACAACAGACGACAGATGACAGATAACATATGACAGATGACAGATGACAGATGACAGATGACAGATGACAGATGAAATGACAGATGACAGATGACAGATGACAGATGACAGATGACAGATGACAGATGACAGATGACAGATGACAGATGACACATGCCAGATGACAGATGACAGATGACAGATGACATATGACAGATGACAGATGACATATGACAGATGACAGAATACAGATGACAGATGACAGATGACAGATAACAGATAACAGATGACAGATGACAGATGACAGATGACAGATGACAAATGACAGATGACAGACGACAAATGGCAGTTGACAAATGACAGACAACAGACGACAGATGACAGATAACATATGACAGATGACAGATGACAGATGACAGATGACAGATGACAGATGACAGATGACAGATGACAGATGACATATGACAGATGACAGATGGCAGTTGACAAATGACAGACAACAGACGACAGATGACAGATAACATATGACAGATGACAGATGACAGATGACAGACGACAGATGACAGATGACAGATGACAGATGACATATGACAGATGACAGATGACAGATGACAGATGACAGATGACAGATGACAGATGACAGATGACAGATGACAGATGCCAGATGACAGATGACAGATGACAGATGACATATGACAGATGACATATGACAGATGACAGAATACAGATGACAGATGACAGATGACAGATGACAAATGACAGATGACAGACGACAAATGGCAGTTGACAAATGACAGACAACAGACGACAGATGACAGATAACATATGACAGATGACAGATGACAGATGACAGATGACAGATGACAGATGACAGATGACAGATGACAGATGACAGATGACAGATGACAGATGACAAATGACAGATGACAGACGACAAATGGCAGTTGACAAATGACAGACAACAGACGACAGATGACAGATAACATATGACAGATGACAGATGACAGATGACAGATGACAGATGACAGATGACAGATGACATATGACAGATGACAGATGACAGATGACAGATGACAGATGACAGATGACAGATGACAGATGACAGATGACAGATGACAGATGACAGATGACAGATGACAGATGCCAGATGACAGATGACAGATGACAGATGACATATGACAGATGACAGATGACATATGACAGATGACAGAATACAGATGACAGATGACAGATGACAGATAACAGATAACAGATGACAGATGACAGATGACAGATGACAGATGACAGATGACAGATGACAGATGACAGATGACAGATGACAGATGACAGATGACAGATGACAGATGACAGATGACAGATGACATATGACAAATGACAGATGACAGATGACAGATGACAGATGACAGATGACAGATGTCAGATGACAGATGACAGATGACAGATGACAGATGACAGATGACAGATGACAGATGACAGATGACAGATGACAGATGACAGATGACAGATGACAGATGACAGATGACAGATGACAGATGACAGATGACAGATGACAGATGACAGATGACAGATGACAAATGACAGATGACAGACGACAAATGGCAGTTGACAAATGACAGACAACAGACGACAGATGACAGATGACAGATAACATATGACAGATGACAGATGACAGATGACAGATGACAGATGACAGATGACAGATGACAGATGACAGATGACAGGTGACAGATGACAGATGACAGATGACAGATGACAGATGACAGATGACAGATGACAGATGACAGATGACAGATGACAGATGACAGATGACAGATGACAGATGACAGATGACAGATGACAGATGACAGATGACAGATGACAGATGACAGATGACAGATGACAGATGACAGATGACAGATGACAGATGACAGATGACAGATGACAGATGACAGATGACAGATGACATATGACAGATGACAGATGACAGATGACAGATGACAGATGACAGATGACAGATGACAGATGACAGATGACAGATGACAGATGACAGATGACAGATGGCAGATGACAGATGACAGATGACAGATGACAGATGACAGATGACAGATGACAGATGACAGATGACAGATGACAGATGCCAGATGCCAGATGCCAGATGACATATGACAGATGACAGATGAGAGATGACAGATGACATATGACAGATGACACATGACAAATGACAGATGCCAGATGACAGATGACAGATGACAGATGACAGATAACAGATGACATATGACAGATGACAGATGACACATGACAGATGACAGATGACAGATGACAGATGCCAGATGACAGATGACAGATGACAGATGACAGATGAGAGATGACAGATGACAGGTGACAGATGACACATGACAAATGACAGATGCCAGATGACAGATGACACATGACAGATGACAGACGACAGATGACAGATGACAGATGACAGATGACACATGGCAGATGACAGATGACAGATGACAGATGACATATGACAGATGACACATGACAGATGACAGATGACAGATGACACATGACAGATGACAGAATACACATGACAGATGACAGATGACAGATGACACATGACAGATGACAGAATACAGATGACAGTTGACAGATGACAGATGACAGATGACAGATGACAGATAACAGATGACAGATGACAGATGACAGATGACAGATGACAGATGACAGATGACAGATGGCAGGCGATAGGTGACAGGTGACATATGACAGATGACAGATGACAGATGATAAATAAGAGATGACAGATGACAGATGACAGATGACAGATAACAGATAACAGATGACAGATGACAGATGACAGATGACAGATGACAGATGACATATGACAGATGACACATGACAGATGACAGATGACACATGACAGATGACAGAATACAGATGACAGTTGACAGATGACAGATGACAGATGACAGATAACAGATGACAGATGACAGATGACAGATGACAGATGACAGATGACAGATGACAGATGACAGATGACAGATGACAGATGACAGATGACATATGACAGATGACAGATGACAGATGACAGATGAGAGATGACAGATGACAGATGACAGATGACAGATGACAGATGACAGATGACAGATGACAGATGCCAGATGACAGATGACAGATGACAGATGACAGATGACAGATGACAGATGACAGATGACAGATGACAGATGACAGATGACAGATGACAGATGACAGATGACAGATGACAGATGACAGATGACAGATGACAGATGACAGATGACAGATGACAGATGACAGATGACAGATGACAGATGACAGATGACAGATGACAGATGACAGATGACAGATGACAGATGACAGATGATAAATGACAAATGACAGATAATAGATGACAGGTGACAGATGACATATGACAGATGACAGATGACAGATGACAGATGACAGATGACAGATGACAGATGCCAGATGACAGATGACAGATGACAGATGACATATGACAGATGACAGATGACATATGACAGATGACAGAATACAGATGACAGATGACAGATGACAGATAACAGATAACAGATGACAGATGACAGATGACAGATGACAGATGACAGATGACAGATGACAGATGACAGATGACAGATGACAGATGACATATGACAGATGACAGATGACAGATGACAGATGACAGATGACAGATGACAGATGACAGATGACAGATGACAGATGACAGATGACAGAAGACAGATGACAGATGACAGATGACAGATGACAGATGACAGATGACAGATAACATATGACAGATGACAGATGACAGATGACAGATGACAGATGACAGATGACAGATGACAGATGACAGATGACAGATGACAGATGACAGATGACAGATGACAGATGACAGATGACAGATGACAGATGACAGATGACAGATGACAGATGACAGATGACAGATGACAGATGACAGATGACAGATGACAGATGACAGATGACAGATGACAGATGACAGATGACAGATGACAGATGACAGATGACAGATGACAGATGACAGATGACAGATGACAGATGACAGATGACAGATGACAGATGACAGATGACAGATGACAGATAACAGATGACAGATGACAGATGACAGATGACAGATGACAGATGACAGATGACAGATGACAGATGACAGATGACAGATGACAGATGACATATGACAGATGACAGATGACAGATGACAGATGAGAGATGACAGATGACAGATGACAGATGACAGATGACAGATGACAGATGACAGATAACAGATGACAGATGACAGATGACAGATGACAGATGACAGATGACAGATGACAGATGACAGATGACAGATGACAGATGACAGATGACAGATGACATATGACAGATGACAGATGACAGATGACAGATGAGAGATGACAGATGACAGATGACAGATGACAGATGACAGATGACAGATGACAGATGACAGATGCCAGATGACAGATGACAGATGACAGATGACAGATGACAGATGATAGATGACAGATGACAGATGACAGATGACAGATGACAGATGACAGATGACAGATGACAGATGACAGATGACAGATGACAGATGACAGATGACAGATGACAGATGACAGATGACAGATGACAGATGACAGATGATAAATGACAAATGACAGATAATAGATGACAGGTGACAGATGACATATGACAGATGACAGATGACAGATGACAGATGACAGATGACAGATGACAGATGACAGATGACAGATGACAGATGATAAATGACAAATGACAGATAATAGATGACAGGTGACAGATGACATATGACAGATGACAGATGACAGATGACAGATGACAGATGACAGATGACAGATGACAGATGACAGATGACAGATGCCAGATGACAGATGACAGATGACAGATGACATATGACAGATGACAGATGACAGATGACAGAATACAGATGACAGATGACAGATGACAGATGACAGATGACAGATAACAGATAACAGATGACAGATGACAGATGACAGATGACAGATGACAGATGACAGATGACAGATGACAGATGACAGATGACAGATGACAGATGACAGATGACAGATGACAGATGACATATGACAGATGACAGATGACAGATGACAGATGACAGATGACAGATGACAGATGACAGATGACAGATGACAGATGACAGATGACAGATGACAGATGACAGATGACAGATGACAGATGACAGATGACAGATGACAGATGACAGATGACAGATGACAGATGACAGATGACAGATGACAGATGACAGATGACAGATGACAGATGACAGATGACAGATGACAGATGACAGACGACAAATGGCAGTTGACAAATGACAGACAACAGACGACAGATGACAGATGACAGATAACATATGACAGATGACAGATGACAGATGACAGATGACAGATGACAGATGACAGATGACAGATGACAGATGACAGATGACAGATGACAGATGACAGATGACAGATGACAGATGACAGGTGACAGATGACAGATGACAGATGACAGATGACAGATGACAGATGACAGATGACAGATGACAGATGACAGATGACAGATGAAAGATGACAGATGACAGATGACAGATGACAGATGACAGATGACAGATGACAGATGACAGATGACAGATGACAGATGACAGATGACAGATGACAGATGACAGATGACATATGACAGATGACAGATGACAGATGACAGATGACAGATGACAGATGACAGATGACAGATGACAGATGACATATGACAGATGACAGATGACAGATGACAGATGACAGATGACAGATGACAGATGACAGATGACAGATGACAGATGACAGATGACAGATGACAGATGACAGATGACAGATGACAGATGACAGATGACAGATGACAGATGACAGATGACAGATGACAGATGACAGATGACAGATGACAGATGACAGATGACAAATGACAGATGACAGACGACAAATGGCAGTTGACAAATGACAGACAACAGACGACAGATGACAGATGACAGATAACATATGACAGATGACAGATGACAGATGACAGATGACAGATGACAGATGACAGATGACAGATGACAGATGACAGATGACAGATGACAGATGACAGATGACAGATGACAGATGACAGATGACAGATGACAGATGACAGATGACAGATGACAGATGACAGATGACAGATGACAGATGACAGATGACAGATGACAGATGACAGATGACAGATGACAGATGACAGATGACAGATGACAGATGACAGATGACAGATGACAGATGACAGATGACAGATGACAGATGACAGATGACACATGACAGATGACAGATGACAGATGACAGATGACAGATGACTGATGACAGATGACTGATGACAGATGACTGATGACAGATGACAGATGACAGATGACAGATGACAGATGACAGATGACAGATGACAGATGACAGATGACAAATGAGAGATGACAGATGACAGATGACAGATGACAGATGACAGATGACAGATGACAGATGACAGATGACAGATGACAGATGACAGATGACAGATGACAGATGGCAGGCGATAGGTGACAGGTGACATATGACAGATGACAGATGACAGATGACAAATGAGAGATGACAGATGACAGATGACAGATGACAGATAACAGATGACAGATGACAGATGACAGATGACAGATGACAGATGACAGATGACAAATGACAGATGACAGACGACAAATGGCAGTTGACAAATGACAGACAACAGACGACAGATGACAGATAACATATGACAGATGACAGATGACAGATGACAGATGACAGATGACAGATGAAATGACAGATGACAGATGACAGATGACAGATGACAGATGACAGATGACAGATGACAGATGACAGATGACAGATGACAGATGACAGATGACAGATGACAGATGACAGATGACAGATGACAGATGACAGATGACAGATGACAGATGACAGATGACAGATGACAGATGACAGATGACAGATGACAGATGACACATGACAGATGACAGATGACAGATGACAGATGACAGATGACTGATGAGAGATGACTGATGACAGATGACTGATGACAGATGACAGATGACAGATGACAGATGACAGATGACAGATGACAGATGACAGATGACAGATGACAAATGAGAGATGACAGATGACAGATGACAGATGACAGATGACAGATGACAGATGACAGATGACAGATGACAGATGACAGATGACAGATGACAGATGACAGATGACATATGACAGATGACAGATGACAGATGACAGATGACAGATGGCAGGCGATAGGTGACAGGTGACATATGACAGATGACAGATGACAGATGACAAATGAGAGATGACAGATGACAGATGACAGATGACAGATAACAGATGACAGATGACAGATGACAGATGACAGATGACAGATGACAGATGACAGATGACAAATGACAGATGACAGACGACAAATGGCAGTTGACAAATGACAGACAACAGACGACAGATGACAGATAACATATGACAGATGACAGATGACAGATGACAGATGACAGATGACAGATGAAATGACAGATGACAGATGACAGATGACAGATGACAGATGACAGATGACAGATGACAGATGACAGATGACAGATGACACATGCCAGATGACAGATGACAGATGACAGATGACATATGACAGATGACAGATGACATATGACAGATGACAGAATACAGATGACAGATGACAGATGACAGATAACAGATAACAGATGACAGATGACAGATGACAGATGACAGATGACAAATGACAGATGACAGACGACAAATGGCAGTTGACAAATGACAGACAACAGACGACAGATGACAGATAACATATGACAGATGACAGATGACAGATGACAGATGACAGATGACAGATGACAGATGACAGATGACATATGACAGATGACAGATGGCAGTTGACAAATGACAGACAACAGACGACAGATGACAGATAACATATGACAGATGACAGATGACAGATGACAGACGACAGATGACAGATGACAGATGACAGATGACATATGACAGATGACAGATGACAGAGAACAGATGACAGATGACAGATGACAGATGACAGATGACAGATGACAGATGACAGATGACAGATGCCAGATGACAGATGGCAGATGACAGATGACATATGACAGATGACATATGACAGATGACAGAATACAGATGACAGATGACAGATGACAGATGACAAATGACAGATGACAGACGACAAATGGCAGTTGACAAATGACAGACAACAGACGACAGATGACAGATAACATATGACAGATGACAGATGACAGATGACAGATGACAGATGACAGATGACAGATGACAGATGACAGATGACAGATGACAAATGACAGATGACAGACGACAAATGGCAGTTGACAAATGACAGACAACAGACGACAGATGACAGATAACATATGACAGATGACAGATGACAGATGACAGATGACAGATGACAGATGACAGATGACAGATGACAGATGACATATGACAGATGACAGATGACAGATGACAGATGACAGATGACAGATGACAGATGACAGATGACAGATGACAGATGACAGATGCCAGATGACAGATGACAGATGACATATGACAGATGACAGATGACATATGACAGATGACAGAATACAGATGACAGATGACAGATGACAGATAACAGATAACAGATGACAGATGACAGATGACAGATGACAGATGACAGATGACAGATGACAGATGACAGATGACAGATGACAGATGACAGATGACAGATGACAGATGACAGATGACATATGACAAATGACAGATGACAGATGACAGATGACAGATGACAGATGACAGATGACAGATGACAGATGACAGATGACAGATGACAGATGACAGATGACAGATGACAGATGACAGATGACAGATGACAGATGACAGATGACAGATGACAGATGACAGATGACAGATGACAGATGACAGATGACAGATGACAAATGACAGATGACAGACGACAAATGGCAGTTGACAAATGACAGACAACAGACGACAGATGACAGATGACAGATAACATATGACAGATGACAGATGACAGATGACAGATGACAGATGACAGATGACAGATGACAGATGACAGATGACAGATGACAGGTGACAGATGACAGATGACAGATGACAGATGACAGATGACAGATGACAGATGACAGATGACAGATGACAGATGACAGATGACAGATGACAGATGACAGATGACAGATGACAGATGACAGATGACAGATGACAGATGACAGATGACAGATGACAGATGACAGATGACAGATGACAGATGACAGATGACAGATGACATATGACAGATGACAGATGACAGATGACAGATGACAGATGACAGATGACAGATGACAGATGACAGATGACAGATGACAGATGACAGATGACAGATGACAGATGACAGATGACAGATGACAGATGACAGATGACAGATGACAGATGACAGATGACAGATGACAGATGACAGATGACAGATGACAGATGACAGATGACAGATGACAGATGACAGATGACAGATGACAGATGACAGATGACAGATGACAGATGACAGATGCCAGATGCCAGATGCCAGATGACATATGACAGATGAGAGATGACAGATGACATATGGCAGATGACACATGACAAATGACAGATGCCAGATGACAGATGACAGATGACAGATGACAGATAACAGATGACATATGACAGATGACAGATGACAGATGACAGATGACAGATGACAGATGACAGATGCCAGATGACAGATGACAGATGACAGATGACAGATGACAGATGAGAGATGACAGATGACAGGTGACAGATGACACATGACAAATGACAGATGCCAGATGACAGATGACACATGACAGATGACAGACGACAGATGACAGATGACAGATGACAGATGACACATGACACATGGCAGATGACAGATGACAGATGACAGATGACAGATGACAGATGACAGATGACAGATGACAGATGACAGATGCCAGATGACAGATGACAGATGACAGATGACAGATGACAGATGACAGATGACAGATGACAGATGACAGATGACAGATGACAGATGACAGATGACAGATGACAGATGACAGATGACAGATGACAGATGACAGATGACAGATGACAGATGACAGATGACAGATGACAGATGACAGATGACAGATGACAGATGACAGATGACAGATGACAGATGACAGATGATAAATGACAAATGACAGATAATAGATGACAGGTGACAGATGACATATGACAGATGACAGATGACAGATGACAGATGACAGATGACAGATGACAGATGCCAGATGACAGATGACAGATGACAGATGACATATGACAGATGACAGATGACATATGACAAATGAGAGATGACAGATGACAGATGACAGATGACAGATGACAGATGACAGATGACAGATGACAGATGACAGATGACAGATGACAGATGACAGATGACAGATGACAGATGACAGATGACAGATGACAGATGACAGATGACACATGACACATGGCAGATGACAGATGACAGATGACAGATGACAGATGACAGATGACAGATGACAGATGACAGATGACAGATGCCAGATGACAGATGACAGATGACAGATGACAGATGACAGATGACAGATGACAGATGACAGATGACAGATGACAGATGACAGATGACAGATGACAGCATACAGATGACAGATGACAGATGACAGATAACAGATAACAGATGACAGATGACAGATGACAGATGACAGATGACAGATGACAGATGACAGATGACAGATGACAGATGACAGATGACATATGACAAATGAGAGATGACAGATGACAGATGACAGATGACAGATGACAGATGACAGATGACAGATGACAGATGACAGATGACAGAAGACAGATGACAGATGACAGATGACAGATGACAGATGACAGATGACAGATAACATATGACAGATGACAGATGACAGATGACAGATGACAGATGACAGATGACAGATGACAGATGACAGATGACAGATGACAGATGACAGATGACAGATGACAGATGACAGATGACAGATGACAGATGACAGATGACAGATGACAGATGACAGATGACAGATGACAGATGACAGATGACAGATGACAGATGACAGATGACAGATGACATATGACAGATGACATATGACAGATGACAGATGACAGATGACAGATGACAGATGACAGATGACAGATGACAGATGACAGATGACAGATGACAGATGACAGATGACAGATGACAGATGACAGATGACAGATGACAGATGACAGATGACAGATGACAGATGACAGATGACAGATGACAGATGACAGATGACAGATGACAGATGACAGATGACAGATGACAGATGACAGATGACAGATGACAGATGACAGATGACAGATGACAGATGACAGATGACAGATGACAGATGACAGATGACATATGACAGATGACAGATGACAGATGACAGATGACAGATGACAGATGACAGATGACAGATGACAGATGACAGATGACAGATGACAGATGACAGATGACAGATGACAGATGACAGATGACAGATGACAGATGACAGATGACAGATGACAGATGACAGATGACAGATGACAGATGACAGATGACAGATGACAGATGACAGATGACAGATGACAGATGACAGATGACAGATGACAGATGACAGATGACAGATGACAGATGACAGATGACAGATGACAGATGACAGACGACAGATGACAGATGACAAATGACAGATGACAGACGACAAATGGCAGTTGACAAATGACAGACAACAGACGACAGATGACAGATGACAGATAACATATGACAGATGACAGATGACAGATGACAGATGACAGATGACAGATGACAGATGACAGATGACAGATGACAGATGACAGATGACAGATGACAGATGACAGATGACAGATGACAGATGACAGATGACAGATGACAGATGACAGATGACAGATGACAGATGACAGATGACAGATGACAGATGACAGATGACAGATGACAGATGACAGATGAAAGATGACAGATGACAGATGACAGATGACAGATGACACATGACAGATGACAGATGACAGATGACAGATGACAGATGACAGATGACAGATGACAGATGACAGATGACAGATGACAGATGACAGATGACTGATGACAGATGACTGATGACAGATGACTGATGACAGATGACAGATGACAGATGACAGATGACAAATGAGAGATGACAGATGACAGATGACAGATGACAGATGACAGATGACAGATGACAGATGACAGATGACATATGACAGATGACAGATGACAGATGACAGATGACAGATGACAAATGACAGATGACAGACGACAAATGGCAGTTGACAAATGACAGACAACAGACGACAGATGACAGATGACAGATAACATATGACAGATGACAGATGACAGATGACAGATGACAGATGACAGATGACAGATGACAGATGACAGATGACAGATGACAGATGACAGATGACAGATGACAGATGACAGATGACAGATGACAGATGACAGATGACAGATGACAGATGACAGATGACAGATGACAGATGACAGATGACAGATGACAGATGACAGATGACAGATGACAGATGACAGATGACAGATGACAGATGACAGATGACAGATGACAGATGACAGATGACAGATGACAGATGACAGATGACAGATGACAGATGACAGATGACAGATGACAGATGACAGATGACAGATGACAGATGACAGATGACAGATGACAGATGACAGATGACAGATGACAGATGACAGATGACTGATGACAGATGACTGATGACAGATGACTGATGACAGATGACAGATGACAGATGACAGATGACAAATGAGAGATGACAGATGACAGATGACAGATGACAGATGACAGATGACAGATGACAGATGACAGATGACAGATGACAGATGACATATGACAGATGACAGATGACAGATGACAGATGGCAGATGACAGATGGCAGGCGATAGGTGACAGGTGACATATGACAGATGACAGATGACAGATGACAAATGAGAGATGACAGATGACAGATGACAGATGACAGATGACAGATAACAGATGACAGATGACAGATGACAGATGACAGATGACAGATGACAGATGACAAATGACAGATGACAGACGACAAATGGCAGTTGACAAATGACAGACAACAGACGACAGATGACAGATAACATATGACAGATGACAGATGACAGATGACAGATGACAGATGACAGATGACAGATGACAGATGACAGATGACAGATGACAGATGACAGATGACAGATGACAGATGACAGATGACATATGACAGATGACAGATGACAGATGACAGATGACAGATGACAGATGACAGATGACAGATGACAGATGACAGATGACAGATGACAGATGACAGATGACAGATGACAGATGACAGATGACAGATGACAGATGACAGATGACAGATGACAGATGACAGATGACAGATGACAGATGACAGATGACAGATGACAGATGACAGATGACAGATGACAGATGACAGATGACAGATGACAGATGACAGATGACAGATGACAGATGACAGATGACAGATGACAGATGACAGATGACAGATGACAGATGACAGATGACCGATGACAGATGACAGATGACAGATGACAAATGACAGATGACAGACGACAAATGGCAGTTGACAAATGACAGACAACAGACGACAGATGACAGATGACAGATAACATATGACAGATGACAGATGACAGATGACAGATGACAGATGACAGATGACAGATGACAGATAACAGATGACAGATGACAGATGACAGATGACAGATGACAGATGACAGATGACAGATGACAAATGACAGATGACAGACGACAAATGGCAGTTGACAAATGACAGACAACAGACGACAGATGACATATGACAGATGACAGATGACAGATGACAGATGACAGATGACAGATGACAGATGACAGATGACAGATGGCAGATGACAGATGACAGATGACAGATGACATATGACAGATGACAGATGACAGATGACAGATGACAGATGACAGATGACAGATGACAGATGACAGATGACAGATGACAGATGACAGATGACAGATGACAGATGACAGATGACAGATGACAGATGACAGATGACAGATGACAGATGACAGATGACAGATGACAGATGACAGATGACAGATGACAGATGACAGATGACAGATGACAGATGACAGATGACAGATGACAGATGACAGATGACAGATGACAGATGACAGATGACAGATGACAGATGACAGATGACAGATGACAGATGACAGATGACAGATGACAGATGACAGATGACAGATGACAGATGACAGATGACAGATGACAGATGACAGATGACAGATGACAGATGACAGATGACAGATGACAGATGACAGATGACAGATGACAGATGACAGATGACAGATGACAGATGACAAATGACAGATGACAGACGACAAATGGCAGTTGACAAATGACAGACAACAGACGACAGATGACAGATAACATATGACAGATGACAGATGACAGATGACAGATGACAGATGACAGATGACAGATGACAGATGACAGATGACAGATGACAGATGACAGATGACATATGACAGATGACAGATGACAGATGACAGATGACAGATGACAGATGACAGATGACAGATGACAGATGACAGATGACAGATGACAGATGACAGATGACAGATGACAGATGACAGATGACAGATGACAGATGACAGATGACAGATGACAGATGACAGATGACAGATGACAGATGACAAATGACAGATGACAGACGACAAATGGCAGTTGACAAATGACAGACAACAGACGACAGATGACAGATGACAGATAACATATGACAGATGACAGATGACAGATGACAGATGACAGATGACAGATGACAGATGACAGATGACAGATGACAGATGACAGATGACAGATGACAGATGACAGATGACAGATGACAGATGACAGATGACAGATGACAGATGACAGATGACAGATGACAGATGACACATGACAGATGACAGATGACAGATGACAGATGACTGATGACAGATGACTGATGACAGATAACTGATGACACATGACAGATGACAGATGACAGATGACAGATGACAGATGACAGATGACAGATGACAGATGACAGATGACAAATGAGAGATGACAGATGACAGATGACAGATGACAGATGACAGATGACAGATGACAGATGACAGATGACAGATGACAGATGACAGATGACAGATGACAGATGACAGATGACAGATGACAGATGACAGATGACAGATGACAGATGACAGATTACAGATTACAGATAACACATGGCAGGTGACAGATGACGGATGATTGATGACAGGTGGCAGATGACAGATGACAGATGACAGATGACAGATGACAGATGACACATGACACATGGCAGATGACAGATGACAGATGACAGATGACAGATGACACATGACAGATGACAGATGACAGATGACAGATGACAGATGACACATGACAGATGACAGAATACACATGACAGATGACATATGACAGATGACACATGACAGATGACAGAATACAGATGACAGTTGACAGATGACAGATGACAGATGACAGATAACAGATGACAGATGACAGATGACAGATGACAGATGACAGATGACAGATGACAGATGACAGATGACAGATGACAGATGGCAGGCGATAGGTGACAGGTGACATATGACAGATGACAGATGACAAATGAGAGATGACAGATGACAGATGACAGATAACAGATGACAGATGACAGATGACAGATGACAGATGACAGATGACAGATGACAGATGACAGATGACAGATGACACATGACAGATGACAGAATACAGATGACAGTTGACAGATGACAGATGACAGATGACAGATGACAGATGACAGATGAGAGATGACAGATGACAGATGACAGATGACAGATGACAGATGACAGATGACAGATGACAGATGACAGATGACAGATGACAGATGACAGATGACAGATGGCAGGCGATAGGTGACAGGTGACATATGACAGATGACAGATGACAGATGCCAGATGACAGATGACAGATGACAGATGACAGATGACAGATGACAGATGACAGATGACAGATGACAGATGACAGATGACAGATGACAGATGACAGATGACAGATGACAGATGACAGATGACATATGACAGATGACAGATGACAGATGCCAGATGATAAATGACAAATGACAGATAATAGATGACAGGTGACAGATGACATATGACAGATGACAGATGACAGATGACAGATGACAGATGACAGATGACAGATGACAGATGACAGATGACAGATGCCAGATGACAGATGACAGATGACAGATGACAAATGAGAGATGACAGATGACAGATGACAGATAACAGATAACAGATGACAGATGACAGATGACAGATGACAGATGACAAATGACATATGACAGATGACACATGACAGATGACAGATGACACATGACAGATGACAGAATACAGATGACAGTTGACAGATGACAGATGACAGATGACAGTTGACAGGTGACAGATGACAGATGACAGATGACAGATAACAGATGACAGATGACAGATGACAGATGACAGATGACAGATGACAGATGACAGATGACAGATGACAGATGACAGATGGCAGGCGATAGGTGACAGGTGACATATGACAGATGACAGATGACAGATGACAGATGCCAGATGACAGATGACAGATGACAGATGACAGATGACAGATGACAGATGACAGATGACAGATGACAGATGACAGATGACAGATGACAGATGACAGATGACAGATGACAGATGATAAATGACAAATGACAGATAATAGATGACAGGTGACAGATGACATATGACAGATGACAGATGACAGATGACAGATGACAGATGACAGATGACAGATGACAGATGCCAGATGACAGATGACAGATGACAGATGACATATGACAGATGACAGATGACATATGACAGATGACAGAATACAGATGACAGATGACAGATGACAGATAACAGATAACAGATGACAGATGACAGATGACAGATGACAGATGACAGATGACAGATGACAGATGACAGATGACAGATGACAGATGACAGATGACAGATGACAGATGACAGATGACAGATGACAGATGACAGATGACAGATGACAGATGACAGATGACAGATGACAGATGACAGATGACAGATGACAGATGACAGATGACAGATGACAGATGACATATGACAGATGACAGTATACAGATGACCGATGACAGATGACAGATGACAGATAACAGATAACAGATGACAGATGACAGATGACAAATGACAGATGACAGATGACAGATGACAGATGAGAGATGACAGATGACAGATGACAGATGACAGATGACAGATGACAGATGACAGATGACAGATGACAGATGACAGATGACAGATGACAGATGACAGATGACAGATGACACATGACAAATGGCAGATGCCAGATGACAGATGACAGATGACAGATGACAGATAACATATGACAGATGACAGATGACAGATGACAGATGACAGATGACAGATGACAGATGACAGATGACAGGTGACAGATGACAGATGACAGATGACAGATGACAGATGACAGATGACAGATGACAGATGACAGATGACAGATGACAGATGAAAGATGACAGATGACAGATGACAGATGACAGATGACAGATGACAGATGACAGATGACAGATGACAGATGACAGATGACAGATGAAAGATGACAGATGACAGATGACAGATGACAGATGAGAGATGACAGATGACAGATGACAGATGACAGATGACAGATGACAGATGACAGATGACAGATGACAGATGACAGATGACAGATGACAAATGACAGATGACAGATGACAAATGACAGATGACAGACGACAAATGGCAGTTGACAAATGACAGACAACAGACGACAGATGACAGATGACAGATAACATATGACAGATGACAGATGACAGATGACAGATGACAGATGACAGATGACAGATGACAGATGACAGATGACAGATGACAGATGAAAGATGACAGATGACAGATGACAGATGACAGATGACAGATGACAGATGACAGATGACAGATGACAGATGACAGATGACAGATGACAAATGACAGATGACAGACGACAAATGGCAGTTGACAAATGACAGACAACAGACGACAGATGACAGATGACAGATAACATATGACAGATGACAGATGACAGATGACAGATGACAGATGACAGATGACAGATGACAGGTGACAGATGACAGATGACAGATGACAGATGACAGATGACAGATGACAGATGACAGATGACAGATGACAGATGACAGATGACAGATGACAGATGAAAGATGACAGATGACAGATGACAGATGACAGATGACAGATGACAGATGACAGATGACAGATGACAGATGACAGATGACAGATGACAGATGACAGATGACAGATGACAGATGACAGATGACAGATGACAGATGACAGATGACAGATGACATATGACAGATGACAGATGACAGATGACAGATGACAGATGACAGATGACAGATGACAGATGACAGATGACAGATGACAGATGACAGATGACAGATGACAGATGACAGATGACAGATGACAGATGACAGATGACAGATGACAGATGACAGATGACAGATGACAGATGACAGATGACAGATGACAGATGACAGATGACAGATGACAGATGACAGATGACAGATGACAGATGACAGATGCCAGATGCCAGATGGCATATGACAGATGACAAATGAGAGATGACAGATGACATATGACAGATGACACATGACAAATGACAGATGCCAGATGACAGATGACAGATGACAGATGACAGATAACAGATGACATATGACAGATGACAGATGACAGATGACAGATGACAGATGACAGATGACAGATGACAGATGACAGATGACAGATGCCAGATGACAGATGACAGATGACAGATGACAGATGAGAGATGACAGATGACAGGTGACAGATGACACATGACAAATGACAGATGCCAGATGACAGATGACACATGACAGATGACAGACGACAGATGACAGATGACAGATGACAGATGACAGATGACAGATGACAGATGACAGATGACAGATGACAGATGACAGATGACAGATGACAGATGACAGATGACAGATGACAAATGACAGATGACAGGTGACAGATGACAGATGATAAATGACAAATGACAGATGACAGATGACAGATGTCATATGACAGATGACAGATGACAGATGACAGATGACAGATGACAGATGACAGATGACAGATGACAGATGACAGATGACAGATGACAGATGACAGATGACAGATGACAGATGACAGATGACATATGACAGATGACAGTATACAGATGACCGATGACAGATGACAGATGACAGATAACAGATAACAGATGACAGATGACAGATGACAAATGACAGATGACAGATGACAGATGACAGATGACAGATGAGAGATGACAGATGACAGATGACAGATGACAGATGACAGATGACAGATGACAGATGACAGATGACAGATGACAGATGACAGATGACAGATGACAGATGACAGATGACAGATGACAGATGACAGATGACAGATGACAGATGACAGATGACAGATGACAGATGACAGATGACAGATGACAGATGACAGATGGCAGATGACAGATGACAGATGACAAATGACAGATGACAGACGACAAATGGCAGTTGACAGATGACAGACAACAGACGACAGATGA
Source organism: Condylostylus longicornis (assembly GCF_029603195.1). Lineage (NCBI taxonomy): Eukaryota > Metazoa > Arthropoda > Insecta > Diptera > Dolichopodidae > Condylostylus > Condylostylus longicornis. The sequence continues at coordinate 103,007 of NW_026578267.1, read as the reverse complement.
CAGATGACAGATAACATATGACAGATGACAGATGACAGATGACAGATGACAGATGACAGATGACAGATGACAGATGACAGATGACAGATGACAGACGACAGGTGACAGATGACAGATGACAGATGACAGATGACAGATGACAGATGAAAGATGACAGATGACAGATGACAGATGACAGATGACAGATGACAGATGACAGATGACAGATGACAGATGACAGATGACAGATGACAGATGACAGATGACAGATGACAGATGACAGATGACAGATGACAGATGACAGATGACATATGACAGATGACAGATGACAGATGACAGATGACAGATGACAGATGATAGATGACAGATGACAGATGACAGATGACAGATGACAGATGACAGGTGACAGATGACAGATGACAGATGACAGATGACAGATGACAGATGACAGATGACAGATGACAGATGACAGATGACAGATGACAGATGACAGATGACAGATGACAGATGACAGATGACAGATGACAGATGACAGATGACAGATGACAGATGACAGATGACAGATGACAGATGCCAGATGACAGATGACAGATGACAGATGACAGATGACAGATGACAGATGACAGATGACAGATGACAGATGACAGATGACAGATGACAGATGACAGATGACAGATGACAGATGACAGATGACAGATGACAGATGACAGATGACAGATGACAGATGATAAATGACAAATGACAGATAATAGATGACAGGTGACAGTTGACATATGACAGATGACAGATGACAGATGACAGATGACAGATGACAGATGACAGATGCCAGATGACAGATGACAGATGACAGATGACACATGACAGATGACAGATGACATATGACAGATGACAGAATACAGATGACAGATGACAGATGACAGATGACAGATAACAGATAACAGATGACAGATGACAGAAGACAGATGACAGATGACAGATGACAGATGACAGATGACAAATGACAGATGACAGATGACAGATGACAGATGACAGATGACAGATGACAGATGACAGATGACAGATGACAGATGACAGATGACAGATGACAGATGACAGATGACAGATGACAGATGACAGATGACAGACGACAAATGGCAGTTGACAAATGACAGACAACAGACGACAGATGACAGATGACAGATAACATATGACAGATGACAGATGACAGATGACAGGTGACAGATGACAGATGACAGATGACAGATGACAGATGACAGATGACAGATGATAGATGAAAGATGACAGATGACAGATGACAGATGACAGATGACAGATGACAGATGACAGATGACAGATGACAGATGACAGATGACAGATGACAGATGACAGATGACAGATGACAGATGACAGATGACAGATGACAGATGACAGATGACAGATGACAGATGACAGATGACAGATGACAGATGACAGATGACAGATGAGAGATGACAGATAACAGATGACAGATGACAGATGACAGATGACAGATGACAGATGACAGATGACATATGACAGATGACAGATGACAGATGACAGATGACAGATGACAGATGACAGATGACAGATGACAGATGACAGATGACAGATGACAGATGACAGATGACAGATGACAGATGACAAATGACAGATGACAGACGACAAATGGCAGTTGACAAATGACAGACAACAGACGACAGATGACAGATAATATATGACAGATGACAGATGACAGATGACAGATGACAGATGACAGATGACAGATGACAGATGACAGATGACAGATGACAGATGACAGATGACAGATGACATATGACAGATGACAGATGACAGATGACAGATGACAGATGACAGATGACAGATGACAGATGACAGATGACAGATGACAGATGACAGATGACAGATGACAGATGACAGATGACAGATGACAGATGACAGATGACAGATGACAGATGACAGATGACAGATGACAGATGACAGATGACAGATGACAGATGACAGATGACAGATGACAGATGACAGAATACAGATGACAGATGACAGATGACAGATGACAGATAACAGATAACAGATGACAGATGACAGATGACAGATGACAGATGACAGATGACAGATGACAGATGACAAATGACAGATGACAGACGACAAATGGCAGTTGACAGACAACAAATGGCAGTTGACAAATGACAGACAACAGACGACAGATGACAGATAACATATGACAGATGACAGATGACAGATGACAGATGACAGATGACAGATGACAGATGACAGATGACAGATGACAGATGACAGATGACAGATGACAGATGACAGATGACAGATGACAGATGACAGATGACAGATGACAGATGACAGATGACAGATGACAGATGACAGATGACAGATGACATATGACAGATGACAGATGACAGATGACAGATGACAGATGACAGATGACAGATGACAGATGACAGATGACAGATGACAGATGACAGATGACAGATGACAGATGACAGATGACAGATGACAGATGACAGATGACAGATGACAGATGACAGATGACAGATGACAGATGACAGATGACAGATGACAGATGACAGATGACAGATGACAGATGACAGAAGACAGATGACAGATGACAGATGACAGATGACAGATGACAGATGACAGATGACAAATGACAGATGACAGACGACAAATGGCAGTTGACAAATGACAGACAACAGACGACAGATGACAGATGACAGATGACAGATGACAGATGACAGATGACAGATGACAGATGACAGATGACAGATGACAGATGACAGATGACAGATGACAGATGACAGATGACAGATGACAGATGACAGATGACAGATGACAGATGACAGATGACAGATGACAGATGACAGATGACAGATGACAGATGACAGATGACAGATGACAGATGACAGATGACAGATGACAGATGACAGATGACAGATGACACATGACAGATGACAGATGACAGATGACAGATGACAGATGACTGATGACTGATGACAGATGACTGATGACAGATGACTGATGACAGATGACAGATGACAGATGACAGATGACAGATGACAGATGACAGATGACAGATGACAGATGACAGATGACAGATGACAAATGAGAGATGACAGATGACAGATGACAGATGACAGATGACAGATTACAGATTACAGATAACACATGGCAGGTGACAGATGACAGATGACGGATGATTGATGACAGGTGGCAGATGACAGATGACAGATGACAGATGACAGATGACAGATGACAGATGACACATGACACATGGCAGATGACAGATGACAGATGACAGATGACACATGACAGATGACAGATGACACATGACAGATGACAGAATACACATGACAGATGACAGATGACAGATGACACATGACAGATGACAGAATACAGATGACAGTTGACAGATGACAGATGACAGATGACAGATGACAGATGACAGATGACAGATGACAGATGACAGATGACAGATGACAGATGACAGATGACAGATGACAGATGACAGATGGCAGGCGATAGGTGACAGGTGACATATGACAGATGACAGATGACAGATGACAAATGAGAGATGACAGATGACAGATGACAGATGACAGATAACAGATAACAGATGACAGATGACAGATGACAGATGACAGATGACAGATGACAGATGACATATGACAGATGACAGATGACAGATGACAGATGACAGATGACAGATGAAAGATGACAGATGACAGATGACAGATGACAGATGACAGATGACAGATGACAGATGACAGATGACAGATGACAGACGACAGATGACAGATGACAGATGACAGATGACAGATGACAGATGACAGATGACAGATGACAGATGACAGATGACAGATGACAGATGACAGATGACAGATGACAGATGACAGATGACAGATGACAGATGACAGATGACAGATGACAGATGACAGATGACAGATGACAGATGACAGATGACAGATGACAGATGACAGATGACAGATGACAGATGACAGATGACAGATGACAGATGATAAATGACAAATGACAGATGACAGATGACAGAATACAGATGACAGTTGACAGATGACAGATGACAGATGACAGATGACAGATGACAGATGAGAGATGACAGATGACAGATGACAGATGACAGATGACAGATGACAGATGACAGATGACAGATGACAGATGACAGATGCCAGATGACAGATGACAGATGACATATGACAGATGACAGATGACAGAATACAGATGACAGTTGACAGATGACAGATGACAGATGACAGATGACAGATGACAGATGAGAGATGACAGATGACAGATGACAGATGACAGATGACAGATGACAGATGACAGATGACAGATGCCAGATGACAGATGACAGATGACAGATGACAGATGACAGATGACAGATGACAGATGACAGATGACAGATGACAGATGACAGATGACAGATGACAGATGACAGATGACAGATGACAGATGACAGATGACAGATGACAGATGACAGATGACAGATGACAGATGACAGATGACAGATGACAGATGATAAATGACAAATGACAGATAATAGATGACAGGTGACAGATGACATATGACAGATGACAGATGACAGATGACAGATGACAGATGACAGATGACAGATGACAGATGACAGATGACAGATGACAGATGACAGATGCCAGATGACAGATGACAGATGACAGATGACATATGACAGATGACAGATGACATATGACAGATGACAGAATACAGATGACACATGACAGATGACAGATAACAGATAACAGATGACAGATGACAGATGACAGATGACAGATGACAGATGACAGATGACAGATGACAGATGACAGATGACAGATGACAGATGACAGATGACAGATGACATATGACAAATGACAGATGACAGATGACAGATGACAGATGACAGATGACAGATGACAGATGACAGATGACAGATGACAGATGACAGATGACAGATGACAGATGACAGATGACAGATGACAGATGACAGATGACAGATGACAGATGACAAATGACAGATGACAGACGACAAATGGCAGTTGACAAATGACAGACAACAGACGACAGATGACAGATGACAGATAACATATGACAGATGACAGATGACAGATGACAGATGACAGATGACAGATGACAGATGACAGATGACAGATGACAGATGACAGATGACAGATGACAGGTGACAGATGACAGATGACAGATGACAGATGACAGATGACAGATGACAGATGACAGATGACAGATGACAGATGACAGATGACAGATGAAAGATGACAGATGACAGATGACAGATGACAGATGACAGATGACAGATGACAGATGACAGATGACAGATGACAGACGACAGATGACAGATGACAGATGACAGATGACAGATGACAGATGACAGATGACAGATGACAGATGACAGATGACAGATGACAGATGACAGATGACAGATGACAGATGACAGATGACAGATGACAGATGACAGATGACATATGACAGATGACAGATGACAGATGACAGATGACAGATGACAGATGACAGATGACAGATGACAGATGACAGATGACAGATGACAGATGACAGATGACAGATGACAGATGACAGATGACAGATGACAGATGACAGATGACAGATGACAGATGACAGATGACAGATGACAGATGACAGATGACAGATGACAGATGACAGATGACAGATGACAGATGACAGATGACAGATGACAGATGACAGATGACAGATGACAGATGACAGATGACAGATGACAGATGACAGATGACAGATGACAGATGACAGATGACAGATGACAGATGACAGATGACAGATGACAGATGACAGATGACAGATGACAGATGACAGATGCCAGATGCCAGATGACATATGACAGATGACAGATGAGAGATGACAGATGACATATGACAGATGACACATGACAAATGGCAGATGCCAGATGACAGATGACAGATGACAGATGACAGATAACATATGACAGATGACAGATGACAGATGACAGATGACAGATGACAGATGACAGATGACAGATGACAGATGACAGATGACAGATGACAGATGACAGATGACAGGTGACAGATGACAGATGACAGATGACAGATGACAGATGACAGATGACAGATGACAGATGACAGATGACAGATGACAGATGACAGATGACAGATGAAAGATGACAGATGACAGATGACAGATGACAGATGACAGATGACAGATGACAGATGACAGATGACAGATGAAAGATGACAGATGACAGATGACAGATGACAGATGACAGATGACAGATGACAGATGACAGATGACAGATGACAGATGACAGATGACAGATGACAGATGACAGATGACAGATGACAGATGACAGATGACAGATGACAAATGACAGATGACAGACGACAAATGGCAGTTGACACATGACAAATGACAGATGCCAGATGACAGATGACAGATGACAGATGACAGATGACAGATAACATATGACAGATGACAGATGACAGATGACAGATGACAGATGACAGATGACAAATGACAGATGACAGACGACAAATGGCAGTTGACAAATGACAGACAACAGACGACAGATGACAGATGACAGATAACATATGACAGATGACAGATGACAGATGACAGATGACAGATGACAGATGACAGATGACAGATGACAGATGAAAGATGACAGATGACAGATGGCAGATGACAGATGACAGATGACAGATGACAGATGACAGATGACAGATGACAGATGACAGATGACAGATGACAGATGACAGATGACAGATGACAGATGACAGATGACAAATGACAGATGACAGACGACAAATGGCAGTTGACAAATGACAGACAACAGACGACAGATGACAGATGACAGATAACATATGACAGATGACAGATGACAGATGACAGATGACAGATGACAGATGACAGATGACAGATGACAGATGACAGATGACAGGTGACAGGTGACAGATGACAGATGACAGATGACAGATGACAGATGACAGATGACAGATGACAGATGACAGATGACAGATGAAAGATGACAGATGACAGATGACAGATGACAGATGACAGATGACAGATGACAGATGACAGATGACAGATGACAGATGACAGATGACAGATGACAGATGACAGATGACATATGACATATGACAGATGACAGATGACAGATGACAGATGACAGATGACAGATGACAGATGACAGATGACAGATGACAGATGACAGATGACAGATGACAGCTGACAGATGACAGATGACAGATGACAGATGACAGATGACAGATGACAGATGACAGATGACAGATGACAGATGACAGATGACAGATGACAGATGACAGATGACAGATGACAGATGACAGATGCCAGATGCCAGATGCCAGATGACATATGACAGATGACAGATGAGAGATGACAGATGACATATGACAGATGACACATGACAAATGACAGATGCCAGATGACAGATGACAGATGACAGATGACAGATAACAGATGACATATGACAGATGACAGATGACAGATGACAGATGACAGATGACAGATGACAGATGACAGATGCCAGATGACAGATGACAGATGACAGATGACAGATGACAGGTGACAGATGACACATGACAAATGACAGATGCCAGATGACAGATGACACATGCAGATGACAGACGACAGATGACAGATGACAGATGACAGATGACAGATGACAGATGACAGATGACAGATGACAGATGACAGATGACAGGTGACAGATGACAGATGATAAATGACAAATGACAGATGACAGATGACAGATGTCATATGACAGATGACAGATGACAGATGACAGATGACAGATGACAGATGACAGATGACAGATGACAGATGACAGATGACAGATGACAGATGACAGATGACAGATGACAGATGACAGTATACAGATGACAGATGACAGATGACAGATGACAGATAACAGATAACAGATGACAGATGACAGATGACAAATGACAGATGACAGAAGACAGATGACAGATGACAGATGAGAGATGACAGATGACAGATGACAGATGACAGATGACAGATGACAGATGACAGATGACAGATGACAGATGACAGATGACAGATGACAGATGACAGATGACAGATGACAGATGACAGATGACAGATGACAGATGACAGATGACAGATGACAGATGACAGATGACAGATGACAGATGACAGATGACAGATGACAGATGACAGATGACAGACGACAGATGACAGATGACAGATGACAGATGACAGATGACAGATGACAGATGACAGATGACAGATGACAGATGACAGATGACAGATGACAGATGACAGATGACAGATGACAGATGACAGATGACAGATGACAGATGACAGATGACAGATGACAGATGACAGATGACAGATGACAGATGACAGATGACAGATGACAGATGACAGATGACAGATGACAGATGACAGATGACAGATGACAGATGACAGATGACAGATGACAGATGACAGATGACAGATGACAGATGACAGATGACAGATGACAGATGACAGATGACAGATGACAGATGACAGATGACAGATGACAGATGACAGGTGACAGATGACAGATGACAGATGACAGATGACAGATGACAGATGACAGATGACAGATGACAGATGAAAGATGACAGATGACAGATGACAGATGAAAGATGACAGATGACAGATGACAGATGACAGATGACAGATGACAGATGACAGATGACAGATGACAGATGACAGATGACAGATGACAGATGACAGATGACAGATGACAGATGACAGATGACAGATGACAGATGACAGATGACAGATGACAGATGACAGATGACAGATGACAGATGACAGATGACAGATGACAAATGACAGATGACATATGACAGATGACAGATGACAGATGACAGATGACAGATGACAGATGACAGATGACAGATGACAGATGACAGGTGACAGATGACAGATGACAGATGACAGATGACAGATGACAGATGACAGATGACAGATGACAGATGACAGATGACAGATGAAAGATGACAGATGACAGATGACAGATGACAGATGACAGATGACAGATGACAGATGACAGATGACAGATGACAGATGACAGATGACAGATGACAGATGACAGATGACAGATGACAGATGACAGATGACAGATGACAGATGACAGATGACAGATGACAGATGACAGATGACAGATGACAGATGACAGATGACAGATGACAGATGACAGATGACAGATGACAGATTACAGATGACAGATGACAGATGACAGATGACAGATGACAGATGACATATGACAGATGACAGATGACAGATGACAGATGACAGATGACAGATGACAGATGACAGATGACAGATGACAGATGACAGATGACAGATGACAGATGACAGATGACAGATGACAGATGACAGATGACAGATGACAGATGACAGATGACAGATGACAGATGACAGATGACAGATGACAGATGACAGATGACAGATGACATATGACAGACGACAGATGACAGATGACAGATGACAGATGACAGATGATAGATGACAGATGACAGATGACAGATGACAGATGACAGATGACAGATGACAGATGACAGATGACAGATGACAGATGACAGATGACAGATGACAGATGACAGATGACATATGACAGATGACAGATGAGTGATGACAGATGACATATGACAGATGACACATGACAAATGACAGATGCCAGATGACAGATGACAGATGACAGATGACAGATGACAGATGACATATGACAGATGACAGATGACAGATGACAGATGACAGATGCCAGATGACAGATGACAGATGACAGATGACAGATGAGAGATGACAGATGACAGGTGACAGATGACACATGACAAATGACAGATGCCAGATGACAGATGACACATGACAGATGACAGACGACAGATGACAGATGACAGATGACAGATGACAGATGACAGATGACAGATGACAGATGACAGATGACAGATGACAGATGACAGATGACAGATGACAGATGACAGATGACAGGTGACAGATGACAGATGATAAATGACAAATGACAGATGACAGATGACAGATGTCATATGACAGATGGCAGATGACAGATGACAGATGACAGATGACAGATGACACATGACAGATGACAGACGACAGATGACAGATGACAGATGACAGATGATAGATGACAGATGACAGATGACAGATGACAGATGACAGATGACAGATGACAGATGACAGATGACAGATGACAGATGACAGATGACAGATGACAGATGACAGATGACAGATGACAGATGACAGATGACAGATGACAGATGACAGATGACAGATGACAGATGACAAATGACAGATGACAGATGACAGACGACAAATGGCAGTTGACAGATGACAGACAACAGACGACAGATGACAGATGACAGATAACATATGATAGATGACAGATGACAGATGACAGATGACAGATGACAGATGACAGATGACAGATGACAGATGACAGATGACAGATGACAGATGACAGATGACAGATGACAGATGACAGGTGACAGATGACAGATGATAAATGACAAATGACAGATGACAGATGACAGATGTCATATGACAGATGACAGATGACAGATGACAGATGACAGATGACAGATGACAGATGACACATGACAGATGACAGACGACAGACGACAGATGACAGATGACAGATGACAGATGACAGATGACAGATGACAGATGACAGATGACAGATGACAGATGACAGATGACAGATGACAGATGACAGATGACAGATGACAGATGACAGATGACAGATGACAGATGACAGATGACAGATGACAGATGACAGATGACAGATGACAGATGACAGATGACAGATGACAGTTGACAGATGACAAATGACAGATGACAGATGACAGACGACAAATGGCAGTTGACAGATGACAGATGACAGATGACAGATGACAGATGACAGATGACAGATGACAGATGACAGATGACAGATGACAGATGACAGATGACAGATGACACATGACAGATGACAGATGACAGATGACAGATGACAGATGACAGATGACAGATAACAGATGACAGATGACAGATGACAGATGACAGATGACAGATGACAGATGACAGATGACAGATGACAGATGACAGATGACAGATGACAGATGACAGATGACAGATGACAGATGACAGATGACAGATGACAGATGACAGATGACAGATGACAGATGACAGATGACAGATGACAGATGACAGATGACAGATGACAGATGACAGATGACAGATGACAGATGACAGATGACAGATGACAGATGACAGATGACAGATGACAGATGACAGATGACAGATGACAGATGACAGATGACACATGACAGATGACAGACGACAGATGACAGATGACAGATGACAGATGACAGATGACAGATGACAGATGACAAATGACAGATGACAGACGACAAATGGCAGTTGACAGATGACAGACAACAGACGACAGATGACAGATGACAGATAACATATGACAGATGACAGATGACAGATGACAGATGACAGATGACAGATGACAGATGACAGATGACAGATGACAGATGACAGATGACAGGTGACAGGTGACAGATGACAGATGACAGATGACAGATGACAGATGACAGATGACAGATGACAGATGACAGATGACAGATGACAGATGACAGATGACAGATGACAGATGACAGATGACAGATGACAGATGACAGATGACAGATGACAGATGACAGATGACAGGTGACAGATGACAGATGACAGATGACAGATGACAGATGACAGATGACAGATGACAGATGAAAGATGACAGATGACAGATGACAGATGACAGATGACAGATGACAGATGACAGATGACAGATGACAGATGACAGATGACAGATGACAAATGACAGATGTCAGACGACAAATGGCAGTTGACAGATGACAGACAACAGACGACAGATGACAGATGACAGATAACATATGAAAGATGACAGATGACAGATGACAGATGACAGATGACAGATGACAGATGACAGATGACAGGTGACAGATGACAGGTGACAGATGACAGATGACAGATGACAGATGACAGATGACAGATGACAGATGACAGATGACAGATGAAAGATGACAGATGGCAGATGACAGATGACAGATGACAGATGACAGATGACAGATGACAGATGACAGATGACAGATGACAGATGACAGATGACAGATGACAGATGACAGATGACAGATGACAGATGACAGATGACAAATGACAGATGATAGATGACAGACGACAAATGGCAGTTGACAGATGACAGACAACAGACGACAGATGACAGATGACAGATAACATATGACAGATGACAAATGACAGATGACAGATGACAGATGACAGATGACAGATGACAGACGACAAATGGCAGTTGACAGATGACAAATGACAGATGACAGATGACAGACGACAAATGGCAGTTGACAGATGACAGATGACAGATGACAGATGACAGATGACAGATGACAGATGACAGATGACACATGACAGATGACAGACGACAGATGACAGATGACAGATGACAGATGACAGATGACAGATGACAGATGACAGATGACAGATGACAGATGACAGATGACAGATGACAGATGACAGATGACAGATGACAGATGACAGATGACAGATGACAGATGACAGATGACAGATGACAGATGACAGATGACAGATGACAGATGACAGATGACAGATGACAGATGACAGATGACAGATGACAGATGACAGATGACAGATGACAGATGACAAATGACAGATGACAGACGACAAATGGCAGTTGACAGATGACAAATGACAGATGACAGATGACAGACGACAAATGGCAGTTGACAGATGACAGATGACAGATGACAGATGACAGATGACAGATGACAGATGACAGATGACAGATGACAGATGACAGATGACAGATGACACATGAGAGATGACAGACGACAGATGACAGATGACAGATGACAGATGACAGATGACAGATGACAGATGACAGATGACAGATGACAGATGACAGATGACAGATGACAGATGACAGATGACAGATGACAGATGACAGATGACAGATGACAGATGACAGATGACAGATGACAGATGACAGATGACAGATGACAGATGACAGATGACAGATGACAGATGACAGATAACAGATGACAGATGACAGATGACAGGTGACAGATGACAGATGACAGATGACAGATGACAGATGACAGATGACAGATGACAGATGACAGATGACAGATGACAGATGACAGATGACAGATGACAGATGACACATGACAGATGACAGATGACAGATGACAGATGACAGATGACAGATGACAGATGACAGATGACAGATGACAGATGACAGATGACAGATGACAGATGACAGATGACAGATGACAGATGACAGATGACAGATGACAGATGACAGATGACAGATGACAGATGACAGATGACAGATGACAGATGACAGATGACAGATGACAGATGACAGATGACAGATGACAGATGACAGATGACAGATGATAGATGACAGATGACAGATGACAGATGACAGATGACAGATGACAGATGACAGATGACAGATGACAGATGACAGATGACAGATGACAGGTGACAGATGACAGATGACAGATGATAAATGACAAATGACAGATGACAGATGACAGATGTCATATGACAGATGACAGATGACAGATGACACATGACAGATGACAGACGACAGATGACAGATGACAGATGACAGATGACAGATGACAGATGACAGATGACAGATGACAGATGACAGATGACAGATGACAGATGACAGATGACAGATGACAGATGACAGATGACAGATGACAGATGACAGATGACAGATGACAGATGACAGATGACAGATGACAGATGACAGATGACAGATGACAGATGACAGATGACAGATGACAGATGACAGATGACAGATGACAGATGACAGATGACAGATGACAGATGACAGATGACAGATGACAGATGACAGATGACAGATGACAGATGACAGATGACAGATGACAGATGACAGATGACAGATGACAGATGACAGATGACAGATGACAGATGACAGATGACAGATGACAGATGACAAATGACAGATGACAGACGACAAATGGCAGTTGACAGATGACAGACAACAGACGACAGATGACAGATGACAGATAACATATGACAGATGACAGATGACAGATGACAGATGACAGATGACAGATGACAGATGACAGATGACATATGACAGATGACAGAATACAGATGACAGATGACAGATGACAGATGACAGATGACAGATGACAGATGACAGATAACAGATAACAGATGACAGATGACAGATGACAGATGACAGATGACAGATGACAGACGACAGATGACAGATGACAGATGACAGATGACAGATGACAGATGACAGATGACAGATGACAGATGACAGATGACAGATGACAGATGACAGATGACAGATGACAGATGACAGATGACAGATGACAGATGACAGATGACAGATGACAGATAACAGATGACAGATGACAGATGACAGATGACAGATGACAGATGACAGATGACAAATGACAGATGACAGACGACAAATGGCAGTTGACAAATGACAGACAACAGACGACAGATGACAGATGACAGATAACATATGACAGATGACAGATGACAGATGACAGATGACAGATGACAGATGACAGATGACAGATGACAGATGACAGATGACAGATGACAGATGACAGATGACAGGTGACAGATGACAGATGACAGATGACAGATGACAGATGACAGATGACAGATGACAGATGACAGATGACAGATGACAGATGACAGATGAAAGATGACAGATGACAGATGACAGATGACAGATGACAGATGACAGATGACAGATGACAGATGACAGATGACAGATGACAGATGACAGATGACATATGACAGATGACAGATGACAGATGACAGATGACAGATGACAGATGACAGATGACAGATGACAGATGACAGATGACAGATGACAGATGACAGATGACAGATGACAGATGCCAGATGCCAGATGACATATGACAGATGACAGATGAGAGATGACAGATGACATATGACAGATGACACATGACAAATGACAGATGCCAGATGACAGATGACAGATGACAGATGACAGATAACAGATGACATATGACAGATGACAGATGACAGATGACAGATGACAGATGACAGATGACAGATGCCAGATGACAGATGACAGATGACAGATGACAGATGACAGATGACAGATGACAGATGACAGATGACAGATGACAGATGACAGATGACAGATGACAGATGACAGATGACAGATGACAGATGACAGATGACAGATGACAGATGACAGATGACAGATGACAGCTGACAGATGACAGATGACAGATGACAGATGACAGATGACAGATGACAGATGACAGATGACAGATGACAGATGACAAATGACAGATGACAGATGACAGACGACAAATGGCAGTTGACAGATGACAGAAAAATAGACGACAGATGACAGATGACAGATAACATATGACAGATGACAGATGACAGATGACAGATGACAGATGACAGATGACAGATGACAGATGACAGATGACAGATGACAGATGACAGATGACAGATGAGAGATGACAGATGACAGATGACAGATGACAGGTGACAGATGACAGATGATAAATGACAAATGACAGATGACAGATGACAGATGTCATATGACAGATGACAGATGACAGATGACAGATGACAGATGACACATGACAGATGACAGACGACAGATGACAGATGACAGATGACAGATGACAGATGACAGATGACAGATGACAGATGACAGATGACAGATGACAGATGACAGATGACAGATGACAGATGACAGATGACAGATGACAGATGACAGATGACAGATGACAGAGGACAGATGACAGATGACAGATGACAGATGACAGTTGACAGATGACAAATGACAGATGAGAGACGACAAATGGCAGTTGACAGATGACAGATGACAGATGACAGATGACAGATGACAGATGACAGATGACAGATGACAGATGACAGATGACAGATGACAGATGACAGATGACAGATGACAGATGACAGATGACAGATGACAGATGACAGATGACAGATGAAAGATGACAGATGACAGATGACAGATGACAGATGACAGATGACAGATGACAGATGACAGATAACAGATGACAGATGACAGATGACAGATGACAGATGACAGATGACAGATGACAAATGACAGATGACAGACGACAAATGGCAGTTGACAAATGACAGACAACAGACGACAGATGACAGATGACAGATAACATATGACAGATGACAGATGACAGATGACAGATGACAGATGACAGATGACAGATGACAGATGACAGATGACAGATGACAGATGACAGATGACAGGTGACAGATGACAGATGACAGATGACAGATGACAGATGACAGATGACAGATGACAGATGACAGATGACAGATGACAGATGAAAGATGACAGATGACAGATGACAGATGACAGATGACAGATGACAGATGACAGATGACAGATGACAGATGACAGATGACAGATGACAGATGACAGATGACATATGACAGATGACAGATGACAGACGACAGATGACAGATGACAGATGACAGATGACAGATGACAGATGACAGATGACAGATGACAGATGACAGATGACAGATGACAGATGACAGATGACAGATGACAGATGACAGATGACATATGACAGATGACAGATGCCAGATGCCAGATGCCAGATGACATATGACAGATGACAGATGAGAGATGACAGATGACATATGACAGATGACACATGACAAATGACAGATGCCAGATGACAGATGACAGATGACAGATGACAGATAACAGATGACATATGACAGATGACAGATGACAGATGACAGACGACAGATGACAGATGACAGATGCCAGATGACAGATGACAGATGACAGATGACAGATGACAGATGACAGATGACAGATGACAGATGACAGATGACAGATGACAGATGACAGATGACAGATGACAGATGACAGATGACAGATGACAGATGACAGATGACAGATGACAGATGACAGATGACAGATGACAGATGACAGATGACAGATGACAGATGACAGCTGACAGATGACAGATGACAGATGACAGATGACAGATGACAGATGACAGATGACAAATGACAGATGACAGATGACAGACGACAAATGGCAGTTGACAGATGACAGAAAAACAGACGACAGATGACAGATGACAGATAACATATGACAGATGACAGATGACAGATGACAGATGACAGATGACAGATGACAGATGACAGATGACAGATGACAGATGACAGATGACAGATGACAGATGACAGATGACAGATGACAGATGACAGATGACAGGTGACAGATGACAGATGATAAATGACAAATGACAGATGACAGATGACAGATGTCATATGACAGATGACAGATGACAGATGACAGATGACACATGACAGATGACAGACGACAGATGACAGATGACAGATGACAGATGACAGATGACAGATGACAGATGACAGATGACAGATGACAGATGACAGATGACAGATGACAGATGACAGATGACAGATGACAGATGACAGATGACAGATGACAGATGACAGAGGACAGATGACAGATGACAGATGACAGATGACAGATGACAGTTGACAGATGACAAATGACAGATGACAGACGACAAATGGCAGTTGACAGATGACAGATGACAGATGACAGATGACAGATGACAGATGACAGATGACAGATGACAGATGACAGATGACAGATGACAGATGACACATGACAGATGACAGATGACAGATGACAGATGATAGATGACAGATGACAGATGACAGATAACAGATGACAGATGACAGATGACAGATGACAGATGACAGATGACAGATGACAGATGACAGATGAAAGATGACAGATGACAGATGACAGATGACAGATGACAGACGACAGATGACAGATGACAGATGACAGATGACAGATGACAGATGACAGATGACAGATGACAGATGACAGATGACAGATGACAGATGACAGATGACAGATGACAGATGACAGATGACAGATGACAGATGACAGATGACAGATGACAGATGACAGATGACAGATGACAGATGACAGATGACAGATGACAGATGACAGATGACAGATGACAGATGACAGATGACAGATGACAGATGACAGATGACAGATGACAGATGACAGATGACAGATGACAGATAACAGATGACAGATGACACATGACAGATGACAGACGACAGATGACAGATGACAGATGACAGATAACAGATGACAGATGACAGATGACAGATGACAGGTGACAGGTGACAGGTGACAGATAACATATGACAGATGACAGATGACAGATGACAGATGACAGACGACAGATGACAGATAACATATGACAGATGACAGATGACAGATGACAGATGACAGATGACAGATGACAGATGACAGATGACAGGTGACAGGTGACAGGTGACAGATAACATATGACAAATGGCAGTTGACAGATGACAGACAACAGACGACAGATGACAGATAACATATGACAGATGACAGATGACAGATGACAGATGACAGATGACAGATGACAGATGACAGATGACAGATGACAGATGACAGACGACAGATGACAGATGACAGATGACAGATGACAGATGACAGATGACAGATGACAGACGACAGATGACAGATGACAGATGACAGATAACAGATGACAGATGACAAATGACAGATGACAGACGACAAATGGCAGTTGACAGATGACAGACAACAGACGACAGATGACAGATAACATATGACAGATGACAGATGACAGATGACAGATGACAGATGACAGATGACAGATGACAGATGACAGATGACAGATGACAGATGACAGGTGACAGGTGACAGGTGACAGATAACATATGACAGATGACAGATGACAGATGACAGATGACAGACGACAGATGACAGATAACATATGACAGATGACAGATGACAGATGACAGATGACAGATGACAGATGACAGATGACAGATGACAGGTGACAGGTGACAGGTGACAGATAACATATGACAAATGGCAGTTGACAGATGACAGACAACAGACGACAGATGACAGATAACATATGACAGATGACAGATGACAGATGACAGATGACAGATGACAGATGACAGATGACAGATGACAGATGACAGATGACAGACGACAGATGACAGATGACAGATGACAGATAACAGATGACAGATGACAAATGACAGATGACAGACGACAAATGGCAGTTGACAGATGACAGACAACAGACGACAGATGACAGATAACATATGACAGATGACAGATGACAGATGACAGATGACAGATGACAGATGACAGATGACAGATGACAGATGACAGATGACAGATGACAGATGACAGATGACAAATGACAGATGACAGATGACAGATGACAGACGACAGATGACAGATGACAGATGACAGATAACAGATGACAGATGACAAATGACAGATGACAGACGACAAATGGCAGTTGACAGATGACAGACAACAGACGACAGATGACAGATAACATATGACAGATGACAGATGACAGATGACAGATGGCAGTTGACAGATGACAGACAACAGACGACAGATGACAGATAACATATGACAGATGACAGATGACAGATGACAGATGACAGATGACAGATGACAGATGACAGATGACAGATGACAGATGACAGATGACAGATGACAGATGACAAATGACAGATGACAGATGACAGATGACAGACGACAGATGACAGATGACAGATGACAGATAACAGATGACAGATGACAAATGACAGATGACAGACGACAAATGGCAGTTGACAGATGACAGACAACAGACGACAGATGACAGATAACATATGACAGATGACAGATGACAGATGACAGATGACAGATGACAGATGACAGATGACAGATGACAGATGACAGATGACAGATGACAGGTGACAGGTGACAGGTGACAGATAACATATGACAAATGGCAGTTGACAGATGACAGACAACAGACGACAGATGACAGATAACATATGACAGATGACAGATGACAGATGACAGATGACAGATGACAGATGACAGATGACAGATGACAGATGACAGATGACAGACGACAGATGACAGATGACAGATGACAGATAACAGATGACAGATGACAAATGACAGATGACAGACGACAAATGGCAGTTGACAGATGACAGACAACAGACGACAGATGACAGATAACATATGACAGATGACAGATGACAGATGACAGATGACAGATGACAGATGACAGATGACAGATGACAGATGACAGATGACAGATGACAGGTGACAGGTGACAGGTGACAGATAACATATGACAAATGGCAGTTGACAGATGACAGACAACAGACGACAGATGACAGATAACATATGACAGATGACAGATGACAGATGACAGATGACAGATGACAGATGACAGATGACAGATGACAGATGACAGATGACAGATGACAGATGACAGATGACAGATGACAGATGACAGATGACAGATGACAGATGACAGATGACAGACGACAGATGACAGATGACAGATGACAGATAACAGATGACAGATGACAAATGACAGATGACAGACGACAAATGGCAGTTGACAGATGACAGACAACAGACGACAGATGACAGATAACATATGACAGATGACAGATGACAGATGACAGATGACAGATGACAGATGACAGATGACAGATGACAGATGACAGATGACAGATGACAGGTGACAGGTGACAGGTGACAGATAACATATGACAGATGACAGATGACAGATGACAGATGACAGACGACAGATGACAGATAACATATGACAGATGACAGATGACAGATGACAGATGACAGATGACAGATGACAGATGACAGATGACAGGTGACAGGTGACAGGTGACAGATAACATATGACAAATGGCAGTTGACAGATGACAGACAACAGACGACAGATGACAGATAACATATGACAGATGACAGATGACAGATGACAGATGACAGATGACAGATGACAGATGACAGATGACAGATGACAGATGACAGACGACAGATGACAGATGACAGATGACAGATAACAGATGACAGATGACAAATGACAGATGACAGACGACAAATGGCAGTTGACAGATGACAGACAACAGACGACAGATGACAGATAACATATGACAGATGACAGATGACAGATGACAGATGACAGATGACAGATGACAGATGACAGATGACAGATGACAGATGACAGATGACAGATGACAGATGACAGATGACAGATGAAAGATGACAGATGACAAATGACAGATGTCAGACGACAAATGGCAGTTGACAGATGACAGACAACAGACGACAGATGACAGATGACAGATAACATATGACAGATGACAGATGACAGATGACAGATGACAGTTGACAGATGACAGACAACAGATGACAGATGACAGGTGACAGATGACAGATGACAGATGACAGATGACAGATGACAGATGACAGATGACAGATGAAAGATGACAGATGGCAGATGAAAGATGACAGATGACAGATGACAGATGACAGATGACAGATGACAGATGACAAATGACAGATGATAGATGACAGACGACAAATGGCAGTTGACAGATGACAGACAACAGACGACAGATGACAGATGACAGATAACATATGACAGATGACAGATGACAGATGACAGATGACAGATGACAGATGACAGATGACAGATGACAGATGACAGATGACAGATGACAGACGACAAATGGCAGTTGACAGATGACAAATGACAGATGACGGATGACAGACGACAAATGGCAGTTGACAGATGACAGATGACAGATGACAGATGGCAGATGACAGATGACACATGACAGATGACAGACGACAGATGACAGATGACAGATGACAGATGACAGATGACAGATGACAGATGACAGATGACAGATGACAGATGACAGATGACAGATGACAGATGACAGATGACAGATGACAGATGACAGATGACAGATGACAGATGACAGATGACAGATGACAGATGACAGATGACAGATGACAGATGACAGATGACAGATGACAGATGACAGATGACAGATGACAGATGAGAGATGACAGATGACAGATGACAGATGACAGATGACAGATGACAGATGACACATGACAGGTGACAGACGACAGATGACAGATGACAGATGACAGATGACAGATGACAGATGACAGATGACAGATGACAGATGACAGATGACAGATGACAGATGACAGATGACAGATGACAGATGACAGATGACAGATGACAGATGACAGATGACAGATGACAGATGACAGATGACAGATGACAGATGACAGATGACAGATGACAGATGACAGATGACAGATGACAGATGACAGATGACAGATGACAGATGACAGATGACAGATGACAGATGACACATGACAGGTGACAGACGACAGATGACAGATGACAGATGACAGATGACAGATGACAGATGACAGATGACAGATGACAGATGACAGATGACAGATGACAGATGACAGATGACAGATGACAGATGACAGATGACAGATGACAGATGACAGATGACAGATGACAGATGACAGATGACAGATGACAGATGACAGATGACAGATGACAGATGACAGATGACAGATGACAGATGACAGATGACAGATGACAGATGACAGATGACAGATGACAGATGACAGATGACAGATGACAGATGACAGATGACAGATGACAGATGACAAATGACAGATGACAGACGACAAATGGCAGTTGAGAGATGACAGACAACAGACGACAGATGACAGATGACAGATAACATATGACAGATGACAGATGACAGATGACAGATGACAGATGACAGATGACAGATGACAGATGACAGATGACAGATGACAGATGACAGATGACAGATGACAGATGACAGATGACAGATGACAGATGACACATGACAGGTGACAGACGACAGATGACAGATGACAGATGACAGATGACAGATGACAGATGACAGATGACAGATGACAGATGACAGATGACAGATGACAGATGACAGATGACAGATGACAGATGACAGATGACAGATGACAGATGACAGATGAGAGATGACAGATGACAGATGACAGATGACAGATGACAGATGACAGATGACAGATGACAGATGACAGATGACAGATGACAGATGACAGATGACAGATGACAGATGACAGATGACAGATGACAGATGACAGATGACAGATGACAGATGACAGATGACAGATGACAGATGACAGATGACAGATGACAGATGACAGATGACAGATGACAGATGACAGATGACAGATGACAGATGACAGATGACAGATGACAGATGACAGATGACAGATGACAGATGACAGATGACAGATGACAGATGACAGATGACAGATGACAGATGACAGATGACAGATGACAGATGACAGATGACAGATGACAGATGACAGATGACAGATGACAGATGACAGATTACAGATGACAGATGACAGATGACAGATGACAGATGACAGATGACAGATGACAGATGACAGATGACAGATGACAGATGACAGATGACAGATGACAGATGACAGATGACAGATGACAGATGACAGATGACAGATGACAGATGACAGATGACAGATGACAGATGACAGATGACAGATGACAGATGACAGATGACAGATGACAGATGACAGATGACAGGTGACAGATGACAGATGATAAATGACAAATGACAGATGACAGATGACAGATGTCGTATGACAGATGACAGATGACAGATGACAGATGACAGATGACAGATGACAGATGACAAATGACAGATGACAGACGACAAATGGCAGTTGAGAGATGACAGACAACAGACGACAGATGACAGATGACAGATAACATATGACAGATGACAGATGACAGATGACAGATGACAGATGACAGATGACAGATGACAGATGACATATGACAGATGACAGAATACAGATGACAGATGACAGATGACAGATGACAGATGACAGATGACAGATAACAGATAACAGATGACAGATGACAGATGACAGATGACAGATGACAGATGACAGACGACAGATGACAGATGACAGATGACAGATGACAGATGACAGATGACAGATGACAGATGACAGATGACAGATGACAGATGACAGATGACAGATGACACATGACAGATGAAAGATGACAGATGACAGATGACAGATGACAGATGACAGATGACAGATGACAAATGACAGATGACAGATGACAGATGACAGATGACAGATGACAGATGACAGATGACAGATGACAGATGACAAATGACAGATGACAGACGACAAATGGCAGTTGACAAATGACAGACAACAGACGACAGATGACAGATGACAGATAACATATGACAGATGACAGATGACAGATGACAGATGACAGATGACAGATGACAGATGACAGATGACAGATGACAGATGACAGGTGACAGATGACAGATGACAGATGACAAATGACAGATGACAGATGACAGATGACAGATGACAGATGACAGATGACAGATGACAGATGACAGATGAAAGATGACAGATGACAGATGACAGATGACAGATGACAGATGACAGATGACAGATGACAGATGACAGATGACAGATGACAGATGACAGATGACAGATGACAGATGACAGATGACAGATGACAGATGACATATGACAGATGACAGATGACAGATGACAGATGACAGATGACAGATGACAGATGACAGATGACAGATGACAGATGACAGATGACAGATGACAGATGACAGATGACAGATGACAGATGACAGATGACAGATGACAGATGACAGA
Source organism: Condylostylus longicornis (assembly GCF_029603195.1). Classification (NCBI taxonomy): domain Eukaryota; kingdom Metazoa; phylum Arthropoda; class Insecta; order Diptera; family Dolichopodidae; genus Condylostylus; species Condylostylus longicornis. The sequence continues at coordinate 78,166 of NW_026578267.1, read as the reverse complement.
TGACAGATGACAGATGACAGATGACAGATGACAGATGACAGATGCCAGATGCCAGATGCCAGATGACATATGACAGATGAGAGATGAGAGATGACAGATGACATATGACAGATGACACATGACAAATGACAGATGCCAGATGACAGATGACAGATGACAGATGACAGATGATAGATGACAGATGACAGATGACAGATGACAGATGACAGATGACAGATGACAGATGACAGATGACAGATGACAGATGACAGATGACAGATGACAGATGACAGATGACAGATGACAGATGACAGATGACAGATGACAGATGACAGATGACAGATGACAAATGACAGATGACAGACGACAAATGGCAGTTGACAGATGACAGACAACAGACGACAGATGACAGATGACAGATAACATATGACAGATGACAGATGACAGATGACAGATGACAGATGACAGATGACAGATGACAGATGACAGATGACAGATGACAGATGACAGATGACAGATGACAGATGACAGATGACAGATGACAGATGACAGATGACAGATGACAAATGACAGATGACAGACGACAAATGGCAGTTGACAGATGACAGACAACAGATGACAGATGAGAGATGACAGATGACAGATGACAGATGACAGATGACAGATGACAGATGACAGATGACAGATGACAGATGACAGATGACAGATGACAGATGACAGATGACAGATGACAGATGACAGATGACAGATGACAGATGACAGATGACAGATGACAGATGACAGATGACAGATGACAGATGACAGATGACAGATGACAGATGATAAATGACAAATGACAGATGACAGATGATAAATGACAAATGACAGATGACAGATGTCATATGACAGATGACAGATGACAGATGACAGATGACAGATGACAGATGACAGATGACAGATGACAGATGACAGATGACAGATGACAGATGACAGATGACAGATGACAGATGACAGATGACAGATGACAGATGACAGATGACAGATGACAGATGACAGATGACAGATGACAGATGACAGATGACAGATGACAGATGACAGATGACAGATGACAGATGACAGATGACAGATGACAGATGACAGATGACAGATGACAGATGACAGATGACAGATGACAGATGACAGATGACAGATGACAGATGACAGATGACAGATGACAGATGACAGGTGACAGATGACAGATGACAGATGACAGATGACAGATGACAGATGACAGATGACAGATGACAGATGACAGATGACAGATGACAGATGACAGATGACAGATGACAGATGACAGATGACAGATGACAGATGACAGATGACAGATGACAGATGACAGATGACAGATGACAGGTGACAGATGACAGATGATAAATGACAAATGACAGATGACAGATGTCATATGACAGATGACAGATGACAGATGACAGATGACAGATGACAGATGACAGATGACAGATGACAGATGACAGATGACAGATGACAGATGACAGATGACAGATGACAGATGACAGATGACAGATGACAGATGACAGATGACAGATGACAGATGACAGATGACAGATGACAGATGACAGATGACAGATGACAGATGACAGATGACAGATGACAGATGACAGATGACAGATGGCAGATGACAGATGACAGATGACAGATGACAGATGACAGATGACAGATGACAGATGACAGATGACAGATGACAGATGACAGATGACAGATGACAGATGACAGATGACAGATGACAGATGACAGATGACAGATGACAGATGACAGATGACAGATGACAGATGACAGATGACAGATGACAGATGACAGATGACAGATGACAGATGACAGATGAGAGATGACAGATGACAGATGACAGATGACAGATGACAGATGACAGATGACAGATGACAGATGACAGATGACAGATGACAGATGACAGATGACAGATGACAGATGACAGATGACAGATGACAGATGACAGATGACAGATGACAGATGACAGATGACAGATGACAGATGACAGATGACAGATGACAGATGACAGATGACAGATGACAGATGACAAATGACAGATGACAGACGACAGATGACAGATGACAGATGACAGATGACAGATGACAGATGACAGATGACAGATGACAGATGACAGATGACAGATGACAGATGACAGATGACAGATGACAGATGACAGATGACAGATGACAGATGACAGATGACAGATGACCGATGACAGATGACAGATGACAGATGACAGATGACAGATGACAGATGACAGATGACAGATGACAGATGACAGATGACATATGACAGATGACAGATGACAGATGACAGATGACAGATGACAGATGACAGATGACAGATGACAGATGACAGGTGACAGATGACAGATGACAGATGACAGATGACAGATGACAGATGACAGATGACAGATGAAAGATGACAGATGACAGATGACAGATGAAAGATGACAGATGACAGATGACAGATGATAGATGACAGATGACAGATGACAGATGACAGATGACAGATGACAGATGACAGATGACAGATGACAGATGACAGATGACAGATGACAGATGACAGATGACAGATGACAGATGACAGATGACAGATGACAGATGACAGATGACAGATGACAGATGACAGATGACAGATGACAGATGACAGATGACAGATGACAGATGACAGATGACAGATGACAGATGACAGATGACAGATGACAGATGACAGATGACAGATGACAGATGACAGATGACATATGACAGATGACAGATGACAGATGACAGATGACAGATGACAGATGACAGATGACAGATGACAGATGACAGATGACAGATGACAGATGACAGATGACAGATGACAGATGACAGATGACAGATGACAGATGACAGATGACAGATGACAGATGACAGATGACAGATGACAGATGACAGATGACATATGACAGACGACAGATGACAGATGACAGATGACAGATGACAGATGATAGATGACAGATGACAGATGACAGATGACAGATGACAGATGACAGATGACAGATGACAGATGACAGATGACAGATGACAGATGACAGATGACAGATGACAGATGACAGATGACAGATGACAGATGACATATGACAGATGACAGATGAGTGATGACAGATGACATATGACAGATGACACATGACAAATGACAGATGCCAGATGACAGATGACAGATGACAGATGACAGATGACAGATGACATATGACAGATGACAGATGACAGATGACAGATGACAGATGACAGATGCCAGATGACAGATGACAGATGACAGATGACAGATGAGAGATGACAGATGACAGGTGACAGATGACACATGACAAATGACAGATGCCAGATGACAGATGACACATGACAGATGACAGACGACAGATGACAGATGACAGATGACAGATGACAGATGACAGATGACAGATGACAGATGACAGATGACAGATGACAGATGACAGATGACAGATGACAGATGACAGATGACAGATGACAGATGACAGATGACAGATGACAGATGACAGGTGACAGATGACAGATGATAAATGACAAATGACAGATGACAGATGACAGATGTCATATGACAGATGGCAGATGACAGATGACAGATGACAGATGACACATGACAGATGACAGACGACAGATGACAGATGACAGATGACAGATGACAGATGACAGATGACAGATGACAGATGACAGATGACAGATGACAGATGACAGATGACAGATGACAGATGACAGATGACAGATGACAGATGACAGATGACAGATGACAGATGACAGATGACAGATGACAGATGACAGATGACAGATGACAGATGACAGATGACAGATGACAGATGACAGATGACAGATGACAGATGACAAATGACAGATGACAGACGACAAATGGCAGTTGACAGATGACAGACAACAGACGACAGATGACAGATGACAGATAATATATGATAGATGACAGATGACAGATGACAGATGACAGATGACAGATGACAGATGACAGATGACAGATGACAGATGACAGATGACAGATGACAGATGACAGATGACAGATGACAGATGACAGATGACAGGTGACAGATGACAGATGATAAATGACAAATGACAGATGACAGATGACAGATGTCATATGACAGATGACAGATGACAGATGACAGATGACAGATGACAGATGACACATGACAGATGACAGACGACAGACGACAGATGACAGATGACAGATGACAGATGACAGATGACAGATGACAGATGACAGATGACAGATGACAGATGACAGATGACAGATGACAGATGACAGATGACAGATGACAGATGACAGATGACAGATGACAGATGACAGATGACAGATGACAGATGACAGATGACAGATGACAGATGACAGATGACAGATGACAGATGACAGATGACAGATGACAGTTGACAGATGACAAATGACAGATGACAGATGACAGACGACAAATGGCAGTTGACAGATGACAGATGACAGATGACAGATGACAGATGACAGATGACAGATGACAGATGACAGATGACAGATGACAGATGACAGATGACAGATGACACATGACAGATGACAGATGACAGATGACAGATGACAGATGACAGATGACAGATGACAGATGACAGATAACAGATGACAGATGACAGATGACAGATGACAGATGACAGATGACAGATGACAGATGACAGATGACAGATGACAGATGACAGATGACAGATGACAGATGACAGATGACAGATGACAGATGACAGATGACAGATGACAGATGACAGATGACAGATGACAGATGACAGATGACAGATGACAGATGACAGATGACAGATGACAGATGACAGATGACAGATGACAGATGACACATGACAGATGACAGATGACAGACGACAGATGACAGATGACAGATGACAGATGACAGATGACAGATGACAAATGACAGATGACAGATGACAGACGACAAATGGCAGTTGACAGATGACAGACAACAGACGACAGATGACAGATGACAGATAACATATGACAGATGACAGATGACAGATGACAGATGACAGATGACAGATGACAGATGACAGATGACAGATGACAGATGACAGATGACAGGTGACAGGTGACAGATGACAGATGACAGATGACAGATGACAGATGACAGATGACAGATGACAGATGACAGATGACAGATGACAGATGACAGATGACAGATGACAGATGACAGATGACAGATGACAGGTGACAGATGACAGATGACAGATGACAGATGACAGATGACAGATGACAGATGAAAGATGACAGATGACAGATGACAGATGACAGATGACAGATGACAGATGACAGATGACAGATGACAGATGACAGATGACAAATGACAGATGTCAGACGACAAATGGCAGTTGACAGATGACAGACAACAGACGACAGATGACAGATGAAAGATGACAGATGGCAGATGACAGATGACAGATGACAGATGACAGATGACAGATGACAGATGACAGATGACAGATGACAGATGACAGATGACAGATGACAGATGACAGATGACAGATGACAGATGACAGATGACAGATGACAGATGACAAATGACAGATGATAGATGACAGACGACAAATGGCAGTTGACAGATGACAGACAACAGACGACAGATGACAGATGACAGATAACATATGACAGATGACAGATGACAGATGACAGATGACAGATGACAGATGACAGATGACAGATGACAGACGACAAATGGCAGTTGACAGATGACAAATGACAGATGACAGATGACAGACGACAAATGGCAGTTGACAGATGACAGATGACAGATGACAGATGACAGATGACAGATGACAGATGACAGATGACACATGACAGATGACAGACGACAGATGACAGATGACAGATGACAGATGACAGATGACAGATGACAGATGACAGATGACAGATGACAGATGACAGATGACAGATGACAGATGACAGATGACAGATGACAGATGACAGATGACAGATGACAGATGACAGATGACAGATGACAGATGACAGATGACAGATGACAGATGACAGATGACAGATGACAGATGACAGATGACAGATGACAGATGACAGATGACAGATGACAGATGACAGATGACAGATGACAGATGACAGATGACAGATGACAAATGACAGATGACAGACGACAAATGGCAGTTGACAGATGACAAATGACAGATGACAGATGACAGACGACAAATGGCAGTTGACAGATGACAGATGACAGATGACAGATGACAGATGACAGATGACAGATGACAGACGACAGATGACAGATGACAGATGACACATGACAGATGACAGACGACAGATGACAGATGACAGATGACAGATGACAGATGACAGATGACAGATGACAGATGACAGATGACAGATGACAGATGACAGATGACAGATGACAGATGACAGATGACAGATGACAGATGACAGATGACAGATGACAGATGACAGATGACAGATGACAGATGACAGATGACAGATGACAGATGACAGATGACAGATAACAGATGACAGATGACAGATGACAGATGACAGATGACAGATGACAGATGACAGATGACAGATGACAGATGACAGATGACAGATGACAGATGACAGATGACAGATGACAGATGACAGATGACAGATGACAGATGACACATGACAGATGACAGATGACAGATGACAGATGACAGATGACAGATGACAGATGACAGATGACAGATGACAGATGACAGATGACAGATGACAGATGACAGATGACAGATGACAGATGACAGATGACAGATGACAGATGACAGATGACAGATGACAGATGACAGATGACAGATGACAGATGACAGATGACAGATGACAGATGACAGATGACAGATGATAGATGACAGATGACAGATGACAGATGACAGATGACAGATGACAGATGACAGATGACAGATGACAGATGACAGATGACAGATGACAGGTGACAGATGACAGATGACAGATGACAAATGACAAATGACAGATGACAGATGACAGATGTCATATGACAGATGACAGATGACACATGACAGATGACAGACGACAGATGACAGATGACAGATGACAGATGACAGATGACAGATGACAGATGACAGATGACAGATGACAGATGACAGATGACAGATGACAGATGACAGATGACAGATGACAGATGACAGATGACAGATGACAGATGACAGATGACAGATGACAGATGACAGATGACAGATGACAGATGACAGATGACAGATGACAGATGACAGATGACAGATGACAGATGACAGATGACAGATGACAGATGACAGATGACAGATGACAGATGACAGATGACAGATGACAGATGACAGATGACAGATGACAGATGACAGATGACAAATGACAGATGACAGACGACAAATGGCAGTTGACAGATGACAGACAACAGACGACAGATGACAGATGACAGATAACATATGACAGATGACAGATGACAGATGACAGATGACAGATGACAGATGACAGATGACATATGACAGATGACAGAATACAGATGACAAATGACAGATGACAGATGACAGATGACAGATGACAGATGACAGATGACAGATAACAGATAACAGATAACAGATGACAGATGACAGATGACAGATGACAGATGACAGATGACAGACGACAGATGACAGATGACAGATGACAGATGACAGATGACAGATGACAGATGACAGATGACAGATGACAGATGACAGATGACAGATGACAGATGACAGATGACAGATGAAAGATGACAGATGACAGATGACAGATGACAGATGACAGATGACAGATGACAGATGACAGATGACAGATGACAGATGACAGATGACAGATGACAGATGACAGATAACAGATGACAGATGACAGATGACAGATGACAGATGACAGATGACAAATGACAGATGACAGACGACAAATGGCAGTTGACAAATGACAGACAACAGACGACAGATGACAGATGACAGATAAAATATGACAGATGACAGATGACAGATGACAGATGACAGATGACAGATGACAGATGACAGATGACAGATGACAGATGACAGATGACAGATGACAGATGACAGATGACAGATGACAGATGACAGATGACAGGTGACAGATGACAGATGACAGATGACAGATGACAGATGACAGATGACAGATGACAGATGACAGATGACAGATGACAGATGAAAGATGACAGATGACAGATGACAGATGACAGAGGACAGATGACAGATGACAGATGACAGATGACAGATGACAGACGACAGATGACAGATGACATATGACAGATGACAGATGACAGATGACAGATGACAGATGACAGATGACAGATGACAGATGACAGATGACAGATGACAGATGACAGATGACAGATGACAGATGACAGATGACAGATGACAGATGACAGATGACAGATGACAGATGACAGATGACAGATGACAGATGACAGATGACAGATGACAGATGACAGATGACAGATGACAGATGACAGATGACAGATGACAGATGACAGATGACAGATGACAGATGACAGATGACAGATGACAGATGACAGATGCCAGATGCCAGATGCCAGATGACATATGACAGATGACAGATGAGAGATGACAGATGACATATGACAGATGACACATGACAAATGACAGATGCCAGATGACAGATGACAGATGACAGATGACAGATAACAGATGACATATGACAGATGACAGATGACAGATGACAGATGACAGATGACAGATGACAGATGCCAGATGACAGATGACAGATGACAGATGACAGATGACAGATGACAGATGACAGATGACAGATGACAGATGACAGATGACAGATGACAGATGACAGATGACAGATGACAGATGACAGATGACAGATGACAGATGACAGATGACAGATGACAGATGACAGATGACAGATGACAGATGACAGATGACAGATGACAGATGACAGATGACAGATGACAGATGACAGATGACAAATGACAGATGACAGATGACAGACGACAAATGGCAGTTGACAGATGACAGAAAAACAGACGACAGATGACAGATGACAGATAACATATGACAGATGACAGATGACAGATGACAGATGACAGATGACAGATGACAGATGACAGATGACAGATGACAGATGACAGATGACAGATGACAGATGACAGATGACAGATGACAGATGACAGATGACAGGTGACAGATGACAGATGATAAATGACAAATGACAGATGACAGATGACAGATGTCATATGACAGATGACAGATGACAGATGACAGATGACAGATGACACATGACAGATGACAGACGACAGATGACAGATGACAGATGACAGATGACAGATGACAGATGACAGATGACAGATGACAGATGACAGATGACAGATGACAGATGACAGATGACAGATGACAGATGACAGATGACAGATGACAGATGACAGATGACAGATGACAGATGACAGATGACAGATGACAGATGACAGATGACAGATGACAGATGACAGATGACAGATGACAGTTGACAGATGACAAATGACAGATGACAGACGAAAAATGGCAGTTGACAGATGACAGATGACAGATGACAGATGACAGATGACAGATGACAGATGACAGATGACAGATGACAGATGACAGATGACAGATGACAGATGACACATGACAGATGACAGATGACAGATGACAGATGACAGATGACAGATGACAGATAACAGATGACAGATGACAGATGACAGATGACAGATGACAGATGACAGATGACAGATGACAGATGACAGATGACAGATGACAGATGACAGATGACAGATGACAGATGACAGATGACAGATGACAGATGACAGATGACAGATGACAGATGACAGATGACAGATGACAGATGACAGATGACAGATGACAGATGACAGATGACAGATGACAGATGACAGCTGACAGATGACAGATGACAGATGACAGATGACAGATGACAGATGACAGATGACAGATGACAGATGACAGATGACAGATGACAGATGACAGATGACAGATGACAGATGACAGATGACAGATGACAGATGACAGATGACAGATGACAGATGACACATGACAGATGACAGACGACAGATGACAGATGACAGATGACAGATAACAGATGACAGATGACAAATGACAGATGACAGACGACAAATGGCAGTTGACAGATGACAGACAACAGACGACAGATGACAGATAACATATGACAGATGACAGATGACAGATGACAGATGACAGATGACAGATGACAGATGACAGATGACAGATGACAGATGACAGATGACAGATGACAGATGACAGGTGACAGGTGACAGGTGACAGGTGACAGATGACAGATGACAGATGACAGATGACAGATGACAGATGACAGATGACAGATGACAGATGACAGATGACAGATGACAGATGACAGATGACAGATGACAGATGACAGATGACAGATGAAAGATGACAGATGACAAATGACAGATGTCAGACGACAAATGGCAGTTGACAGATGACAGACAACAGACGACAGATGACAGATGACAGATAACATATGACAGATGACAGATGACAGATGACAGATGACAGATGACAGTTGACAGATGACAGACAACAGATGACAGATGACAGGTGACAGATGACAGATGACAGATGACAGATGACAGATGACAGATGACAGATGACAGATGAAAGATGACAGATGGCAGATGACAGATGACAGATGACAGATGACAGATGACAGATGACAGATGACAGATGACAGATGACAGATGACAAATGACAGATGATAGATGACAGACGACAAATGGCAGTTGACAGATGACAGACAACAGACGACAGATGACAGATGACAGATAACATATGACAGATGACAGATGACAGATGACAGATGACAGATGACAGATGACAGATGACAGATGACAGACGACAAATGGCAGTTGACAGATGACAAATGACAGATGACAGATGACAGACGACAAATGGCAGTTGACAGATGACAGATGACAGATGACAGATGACAGATGACACATGACAGATGACAGACGACAGATGACAGATGACAGATGACAGATGACAGATGACAGATGACAGATGACAGATGACAGATGACAGATGACAGATGACAGATGACAGATGACAGATGACAGATGACAGATGACAGATGACAGATGACAGATGACAGATGACAGATGACAGATGACAGATGACAGATGACAGATGACAGATGACAGATGACAGATGACAGATGACAGATGACAGATGACAGATGAGAGATGACAGATGACAGATGACAGATGACAGATGACAGATGACAGATGACAGATGACACATGACAGGTGACAGACGACAGATGACAGATGACAGATGACAGATGACATATGACAGATGACAGATGACAGATGACAGATGACAGATGACAGATGACAGATGACAGATGACAGATGACAGATGACAGATGACAGATGACAGATGACAGATGACAGATGACAGATGACAGATGACAGATGACAGATGACAGATGACAGATGACAGATGACAGATGACAGATGACAGATGACAGATGACAGATGACAGATGACAGATGACAGATGACAGATGACAGATGACAGATGACAGATGACACATGACAGGTGACAGACGACAGATGACAGATGACAGATGACAGATGACAGATGACAGATGACAGATGACAGATGACAGATGACAGATGACAGATGACAGATGACAGATGACAGATGACAGATGACAGATGACAGATGACAGATGACAGATGACAGATGACAGATGACAGATGACAGATGACAGATGACAGATGACAGATGACAGATGACAGATGACAGATGACAGATGACAGATGACAGATGACAGATGACAGATGACAGATGACAGATGACAAATGACAGATGACAGACGACAAATGGCAGTTGAGAGATGACAGACAACAGACGACAGATGACAGATGACAGATAACATATGACAGATGACAGATGACAGATGACAGATGACAGATGACAGATGACAGATGACAGATGACAGATGACAGATGACAGATGACAGATGACAGATGACACATGACAGGTGACAGACGACAGATGACAGATGACAGATGACAGATGACAGATGACAGATGACAGATGACAGATGACAGATGACAGATGACAGATGACAGATGACAGATGACAGATGACAGATGACAGATGACAGATGACAGATGACAGATGACAGATGACAGATGACAGATGACAGATGACAGATGACAGATGACAGATGACAGATGACAGATGACAGATGACAGATGACAGATGACAGATGACAGATGACAGATGACAGATGACAGATGACAGATGACAGATGACAGATGACAGATGACAGATGACAGATGACAGATGACAGATGACAGATGACAGATGACAGATGACAGATGACAGATGACAGATGACAGATGACAGATGACAGATGACAGATGACAGATGACAGATGACAGATGACAGATTACAGATGACAGATGACAGATGACAGATGACAGATGACAGATGACAGATGACAGATGACAGATGACAGATGACAGATGACAGATGACAGATGACAGATGACAGATGACAGATGACAGATGACAGATGACAGATGACAGATGACAGATGACAGATGACAGATGACAGATGACAGATGACAGATGACAGATGACAGATGACAGGTGACAGATGACAGATGACAGATGACAAATGACAGATGACAGATGACAGATGTCGTATGACAGATGACAGATGACAGATGACAGATGACAGATGACAGATGACAAATGACAGATGACAGACGACAAATGGCAGTTGAGAGATGACAGACAACAGACGACAGATGACAGATGACAGATAACATATGACAGATGACAGATGACAGATGACAGATGACATATGACAGATGACAGAATACAGATGACAGATGACAGATGACAGATGACAGATGACAGATGACAGATAACAGATAACAGATGACAGATGACAGATGACAGATGACAGATGACAGATGACAGACGACAGATGACAGATGACAGATGACAGATGACAGATGACAGATGACAGATGACAGATGACAGATGACAGATGACAGATGACAGATGACAGATGACAGATGAAAGATGACAGATGACAGATGACAGATGACAGATGACAGATGACAGATGACAGATGACAGATGACAGATGACAGATGACAGATGACAGATGACAGATGACAGATGACAGATGACAGATGACAGATGACAGATGACAAATGACAGATGACAGACGACAAATGGCAGTTGACAAATGACAGACAACAGACGACAGATGACAGATAACATATGACAGATGACAGATGACAGATGACAGATGACAGATGACAGATGACAGATGACAGATGACAGATGACAGATGACAGATGACAGATGACAGGTGACAGATGACAGATGACAGATGACAGATGACAGATGACAGATGACAGATGACAGATGACAGATGACAGATGACAGATGACAGATGACAGATGAAAGATGACAGATGACAGATGACAGATGACAGATGACAGATGACAGATGACAGATGACAGATGACAGATGACAGATGACAGATGACAGATGACAGATGACAGATGACATATGACAGATGACAGATGACAGATGACAGATGACAGATGACAGATGACAGATGACAGATGACAGATGACAGATGACAGATGACAGATGACAGATGACAGATGACAGATGACAGATGACAGATGACAGATGACAGATGACAGATGACAGATGACAGATGACAGATGACAGATGACAGATGACAGATGACAGATGCCAGATGCCAGATGCCAGATGACATATGACAGATGAGAGATGAGAGATGACAGATGACATATGACAGATGACACATGACAAATGACAGATGCCAGATGACAGATGACAGATGACAGATGACAGATGACAGATGACAGATGACAGATGACAGATGACAGATGACAGATGACAGATGACAGATGACAGATGACAGATGACAGATGACAGATGACAGATGACAGATGACAGATGACAGATGACAGATGACAGATGACAGATGACAGATGACAGATGACAAATGACAGATGACAGACGACAAATGGCAGTTGACAGATGACAGACAACAGACGACAGATGACAGATGACAGATAACATATGACAGATGACAGATGACAGATGACAGATGACAGTTGACAGATGACAGATGACAGATGACAGATGACAGATGACAGATGACAGATGACAGATGACAGATGACAGATGACAGATGACAGATGACAGATGACAGATGACAGATGACAGATGACAGATGACAGATGACAAATGACAGATGACAGACGACAAATGGCAGTTGAAAGATGACAGACAACAGATGACAGATGAGAGATGACAGATGACAGATGACAGATGACAGATGACAGATGACAGATGACAGATGACAGATGACAGATGACAGATGACAGATGACAGATGACAGATGACAGATGACAGATGACAGATGACAGATGACAGATGACAGATGACAGATGACAGATGACAGATGACAGGTGACAGATGACAGATGGTAAATGACAAATGACAGATGACAGATGTCATATGACAGATGACAGATGACAGATGACAGATGACAGATGACAGATGACAGATGACAGATGACAGATGACAGATGACAGATGACAGATGACAGATGACAGATGACAGATGACAGATGACAGATGACAGATGACAGATGACAGATGACAGATGACAGATGACAGATGACAGATGACAGATGACAGATGACAGATGACAGATGACAGATGACAGATGACAGATGACAGATGACAGATGGCAGATGACAGATGACAGATGACAGATGACAGATGACAGATGACAGATGACAGATGACAGATGACAGATGACAGATGACAGATGACAGATGACAGATGACAGATGACAGATGACAGATGACAGATGACAGATGACAGATGACAGATGACAGATGACAGATGACAGATGACAGATGACAGATGACAGATGACAGATGACAGATGACAGATGACAGATGACAGATGACAGATGACAGATGACAGATGACAGATGACAGATGACAGGTGACAGATGACAGATGACAGATGATAAATGACAAATGACAGATGACAGATGACAGATGTCATATGACAGATGACAGATGACAGATGACACATGACAGATGACAGACGACAGATGACAGATGACAGATGACAGATGACAGATGACAGATGACAGATGACAGATGACAGATGACAGATGACAGATGACAGATGACAGATGACAGATGACAGATGACAGATGACAGATGACAGATGACAGATGACAGATGACAGATGACAGATGACAGATGACAGATGACAGATGACAGATGACAGATGACAGATGACAGATGACAGATGACAGATGACAGATGACAGATGACAGATGACAGATGACAGATGACAGATGACAGATGACAGATGACAGTTGACAAATGACAGATGACAGACGACAAATGGCAGTTGACAGATGACTGACAACAGACGACAGATGACAGATGACAGATAACATATGACAGATGACAGATGACAGATGACAGATGACAGATGACAGATGACAGATGACAGATGACAGATGACATATGACAGATGACAGAATACAGATGACAGATGACAGATGACAGATGACAGATGACAGATGACAGATGACAGATAACAGATAACAGATGACAGATGACAGATGACAGATGACAGATGACAGATGACAGATGACAGACGACAGATGACAGATGACAGATGACAGATGACAGATGACAGATGACAGATGACAGATGACAGATGACAGATGACAGATGACAGATGACAGATGACAGATGACAGATGACAGATGAAAGATGACAGATGACAGATGACAGATGACAGATGACAGATGACAGATGACAGATGACAGATGACAGATGACAGATGACAGATGACAGATGACAGATGACAGATGACAGATGACAGATGACAGATGACAGATGACAGATGACAGATGACAGATGACAAATGACAGATGACAGACGACAAATGGCAGTTGACAAATGACAGACAACAGACGACAGATGACAGATGACAGATAACATATGACAGATGACAGATGACAGATGACAGATGACAAATGACAGATGACAGATGACAGATGACAGATGACAGATGACAGATGACAGGTGACAGATGACAGATGACAGATGACAGATGACAGATGACAGATGACAGATGACAGATGACAGATGACAGATGACAGATGAAAGATGACAGATGACAGATGACAGATGACAGATGACAGATGACAGATGACAGATGACAGATGACAGATGACAGATGACAGATGACAGATGACAGATGACAGATGACATATGACAGATGACAGATGACAGATGACAGATGACAGATGACAGATGACAGATGACAGATGACAGATGACAGATGACAGATGACAGATGACAGATGACAGATGACAGATGACAGATGACAGATGACAGATGACAGATGACACATGACAGATGACAGATGACAGATGCCAGATGCCAGATGCCAGATGACATATGACAGATGACAGATGAGAGATGACAGATGACATATGACAGATGACACATGACAAATGACAGATGCCAGATGACAGATGACAGATGACAGATGACAGATAACAGATGACATATGACAGATGACAGATGACAGATGACAGATGACAGATGACAGATGACAGATGACAGATGACAGAAGAGAGATGACAGATGACAGGTGACAGATGACACATGACAAATGACAGATGCCAGATGACAGATGACACATGACAGATGACAGACGACAGATGACAGATGACAGATGACAGATGACAGATGACAGATGACAGATGACAGATGACAGATGACAGATGACAGATGACAGATGACAGATGACAGATGACAGATGACAGATGACAGATGACAGATGACAGGTGACAGATGACAGATGATAAATGACAAATGACAGATGACAGATGACAGATGTCATATGACAGATGACAGCTGACAGATGACAGATGACAGATGACAGATGACAGATGACAGATGACAGATGACAGATGACAGATGACAGATGACAGATGACATATGACAGATGACAGTATACAGATGACAGATGACAGATGACAGATAACAGATGACAGATGACAGATGACAGATGACAGATGACAGATGACAGATGACAGATGACAGATGACAGATGACAGATGACAGATGACAGATGACAGATGACAGATGACAGATGACAGATGACAGATGACAGATGACAGATGACAGATGACAGATGACAGGTGACAGATGACAGATGATAAATGACAAATGACAGATGACAGATGACAGATGACAGATGACAGATGACAGATGACAGATGACAGATGACAGATGACAGATGACAGATGACAGATGACAGATGACAGATGACAGATGACAGATGACAGGTGACAGATGACAGATGATAAATGACAAATGACAGATGACAGCTGACAGATGACAGATGACAGATGACAGATGACAGATGACAGATGACAGATGACAGATGACAGATGACAGATGACAGATGACAGATGACAGATGACAGATGACAGATGACAGATGACAGATGACAGATGACAGATGACAGATGACAGATGACAGATGACAGATGACAGATGACAGATGACAGATGACAGATGACAGATGACAGATGACAGATGACAGATGACAGATGACAGATGACAGATGACAGATGACAGATGACAAATGACAGATGACAGACGACAAATGGCAGTTGACAGATGACAGACAACAGACGACAGATGACAGATGACAGATAACATATGACAGATGACAGATGACAGATGACAGATGACAGATGACAGATGACAGATGACAGATGACAGATGACAGATGACAGATGACAGATGACAGATGACAGATGACAGATGACAGATGACAGATGACAGATGACAAATGACAGATGACAGACGACAAATGGCAGTTGACAGATGACAGACAACAGATGAGAGATGACAGATGACAGATGACAGATGACAGATGACAGATGACAGATGACAGATGACAGATGACAGATGACAGATGACAGATGACAGATGACAGATGACAGATGACAGATGACAGATGACAGATGACAGATGACAGATGACAGATGACAGATGACAGATGACAGATGACAGATGACAGATGACAGATGACAGATGACAGATGACAGATGACAGATGACAGATGACAGATGACAGATGACAGGTGACAGATGACAGATGATAAATGACAAATGACAGATGACAGATGACAGATGACAGATGACAGATGACAGATGACAGATGACAGATGACAGATGACAGATGACAGATGACAGATGACAGATGACAGATGACAGATGACAGATGACAGATGACAGATGACAGATGACAGATGACAGATGACAGATGACAGATGACAGATGACAGATGACAGATGACAGATGACAGATGACAGATGACAGATGACAGATGACAGATGACAGATGACAGATGACAGATGACAGATGACAGATGACAGATGACAGATGACAGATGACAGATGACAGATGACAGATGACAGATTACAGATGACAGATGACAGATGACAGATGACAGATGACAGATGATAGATGACAGATGACAGATGACAGATGACAGATGACAGATGACAGATGACAGATGACAGATGACAGATGACAGATGACAGATGACAGATGACAGATGACAGATGACAGATGACAGATGACAGATGACAGATGACAGATGACAGATGACAGATGACAGATGACAGATGACAGATGACAGATGACAGATGACAGATGACAGATGACATATGACAGATGACATATGACAGATGACACATGACAAATGACAGATGCCAGATGACAGATGACAGATGACAGATGACAGATGACAGATGACATATGACAGATGACAGATGACAGATGACAGATGACAGATGACAGATGCCAGATGACAGATGACAGATGACAGATGACAGATGACAGATGACAGATGAGAGATGACAGATGACAGGTGACAGATGACACATGACAAATGACAGATGCCAGATGACAGATGACACATGACAGATGACAGACGACAGATGACAGATGACAGATGACAGATGACAGATGACAGATGACAGATGACAGATGACAGATGACAGATGACAGATGACAGATGACAGATGACAGATGACAGATGACAGATGACAGGTGACAGATGACAGATGACAGATGATAAATGACAAATGACAGATGACAGATGACAGATGTCATATGACAGATGACAGATGACAGATGACAGATGACAGATGACACATGACAGATGACAGACGACAGATGACAGATGACAGATGACAGATGACAGATGACAGATGACAGATGACAGATGACAGATGACAGATGACAGATGACAGATGACAGATGACAGATGACAGATGACAGATGACAGATGACAGATGACAGATGACAGATGACAGATGACAGATGACAGATGACAGATGACAGATGACAGATGACAGATGACAGATGACAGATGACAGATGACAGATGACAGATGACAGATGACAAATGACAGATGACAGATGACAGACGACAAATGGCAGTTGACAGATGACAGACAACAGACGACAGATGACAGATGACAGATAACATATGACAGATGACAGATGACAGATGACAGATGACAGATGACAGATGACAGATGACAGACGACAGATGACAGATGACAGATGACAGATGACAGATGACAGATGACAGGTGACAGATGACAGATGATAAATGACAAATGACAGATGACAGATGACAGATGTCATATGACAGATGACAGATGACAGATGACAGATGACACATGACAGATGACAGACGACAGATGACAGATGACAGATGACAGATGACAGATGACAGATGACAGATGACAGATGACAGATGACAGATGACAGATGACAGATGACAGATGACAGATGACAAATGACAGATGACAGATGACAGATGACAGATGACAGATGACAGATGACAGATGACAAATGGCAGTTGACAGATGACAGATGACAGATGACAGATGACAGATGACAGATGACAGATGACAGTTGACAGATGACAAATGACAGATGACAGATGACAGACGACAAATGGCAGTTGACAGATGACAGATGACAGATGACAGATGACAGATGACAGATGACAGATGACAGATGACAGATGATAAATGACAAATGACAGATGACAGATGACAGATGTCATATGACAGATGACAGATGACAGATGACAGATGACACATGACAGATGACAGACGACAGATGACAGATGACAGATGACAGATGACAGATGACAGATGACAGATGACAGATGACAGATGACAGATGACAGATGACAGATGACAGATGACAGATGACAGATGACAGATGACAGTTGACAGATGACAAATGACAGATGACAGATGACAGACGACAAATGGCAGTTGACAGATGACAGATGACAGATGACAGATGACAGATGACAGATGACAGATGACAGATGACAGATGACAGGTGACAGATGACAGATGATAAATGACAAATGACAGATGACAGATGACAGATGTCATATGACAGATGACAGATGACAGATGACAGATGACAGATGACAGATGACACATGACAGATGACAGACGACAGATGACAGATGACAGATGACAGATGACAGATGACAGATGACAGGTGACAGATGACAGATGATAAATGACAAATGACAGATGACAGATGACAGATGTCATATGACAGATGACAGATGACAGATGACAGATGACAGATGACACATGACAGATGACAGACGACAGATGACAGATGACAGATGACAGACGACAAATGGCAGTTGACAGATGACAGACAACAGACGACAGATGACAGATGACAGATAACATATGACAGATGACAGATGACAGATGACAGATGACAGATGACAGATGACAGATGACAGATGACAGATGACAGATGACAGATGACAGATGACAGATGACAGGTGACAGATGACAGATGATAAATGACAAATGACAGATGACAGATGACAGATGTCATATGACAGATGACAGATGACAGATGACACATGACAGATGACAGACGACAGATGACAGATGACAGATGACAGACGACAAATGGCAGTTGACAGACAACAGACGACAGATGACAGATGACAGATAACATATGACAGATGACAGATGACAGATGACAGATGACAGATGACAGATGACAGATGACAGATGACAGATGACAGATGACAGATGACAGATGACAGATGACAGATGACAGATGACAGATGACAGATGACAGATGACAGATGACAAATGACAGATGACAGACGACAAATGGCAGTTGACAGATGACAGACAACAGATAACATATGACAGATGACAGATGACAGATGACAGATGACAGATGACAGATGACAGATGACAGATGACAGATGACAGATGACAGGTGACAGATGACAGATGACACATGACAGATGACAGACGACAGATGACAGATGACAGATGACAGACGACAAATGGCAGTTGACAGATGACAGACAACAGACGACAGATGACAGATGACAGATAACATATGACAGATGACAGATGACAGATGACAGATGACAGATGACAGATGACAGATGACAGATGACAGGTGACAGATGACAGATGATAAATGACAAATGACAGATGACAGATGACAGATGTCATATGACAGATGACAGATGACAGATGACAGATGACACATGACAGATGACAGACGACAGATGACAGATGACAGATGACAGACGACAAATGGCAGTTGACAGATGACAGACAACAGACGACAGATGACAGATGACAGATAACATATGACAGATGACAGATGACAGATGACAGATGACAGATGACAGATGACAGATGACAGATGACAGATGACAGATGACAGATGACAGATGACAGATGACAGATGACACATGACAGATGACAGACGACAGATGACAGATGACAGATGACAGATGACAGACGACAAATGGCAGTTGACAGATGACAGACAACAGACGACAGATGACAGATGACAGATAACATATGACAGATGACAGATGACAGATGACAGATGACAGATGACAGATGACAGATGACAGATGACAGATGACAGATGACAGATGACAGATGACAGATGACAGGTGACAGATGACAGATGTCATATGACAGATGACAGATGACAGATGACAGATGACAGATGACAGGTGACAGATGACAGATGATAAATGACAAATGACAGATGACAGATGACAGATGACAGATGACACATGACAGATGACAGACGACAGATGACAGATGACAGATGACAGATGACAGATGACAGATGACAGGTGACAGATGACAGATGATAAATGACAAATGACAGATGACAGATGACAGATGTCATATGACAGATGACAGATGACAGATGACAGATGACAGATGACAGATGACACATGACAGATGACAGACGACAGATGACAGATGACAGACGACAAATGGCAGTTGACAGATGACAGACAACAGACGACAGATGACAGATGACAGATAACATATGACAGATGACAGATGACAGATGACAGATGACAGATGACAGATGACAGATGACAGATGACAGATGACAGATGACAGATGACAGATGACAGGTGACAGATGACAGATGATAAATGACAAATGACAGATGACAGATGACAGATGTCATATGACAGATGACAGATGACAGATGACAGATGACACATGACAGATGACAGACGACAGATGACAGATGACAGATGACAGACGACAAATGGCAGTTGACAGATGACAGACAACAGACGACAGATGACAGATGACAGATAACATATGACAGATGACAGATGACAGATGACAGATGACAGATGACAGATGACAGATGACAGATGACAGATGACAGATGACAGATGACAGATGACAGATGACAGATGACAGATGACAGATGACAGATGACAGATGACAGATGACAGATGACAGATGACAAATGACAGATGACAGACGACAAATGGCAGTTGACAGATGACAGACAACAGATAACATATGACAGATGACAGATGACAGATGACAGATGACAGATGACAGATGACAGATGACAGATGACAGATGACAGATGACAGGTGACAGATGACAGATGACACATGACAGATGACAGACGACAGATGACAGATGACAGATGACAGACGACAAATGGCAGTTGACAGATGACAGACAACAGACGACAGATGACAGATGACAGATAACATATGACAGATGACAGATGACAGATGACAGATGACAGATGACAGATGACAGATGACAGATGACAGGTGACAGATGACAGATGATAAATGACAAATGACAGATGACAGATGACAGATGTCATATGACAGATGACAGATGACAGATGACAGATGACACATGACAGATGACAGACGACAGATGACAGATGACAGATGACAGACGACAAATGGCAGTTGACAGATGACAGACAACAGACGACAGATGACAGATGACAGATAACATATGACACATGACAGATGACAGATGACAGATGACAGATGACAGATGACAGATGACAGATGACAGATGACAGATGACAGATGACAGATGACAGATGACACATGACAGATGACAGACGACAGATGACAGATGACAGATGACAGACGACAAATGGCAGTTGACAGACGACAGACAACAGACGACAGATGACAGATGACAGATAACATATGACAGATGACAGATGACAGATGACAGATGACAGATGACAGATGACAGATGACAGATGACAGATGACAGATGACAGATGACAGGTGACAGATGACAGATGTCATATGACAGATGACAGATGACAGATGACAGATGACAGATGACAGATGACAGGTGACAGATGACAGATGATAAATGACAAATGACAGATGACAGATGTCATATGACAGTTGACAGATGACAGATGACAGATGACACATGACAGATGACAGACGACAGATGACAGATGACAGACGACAAATGGCAGTTGACAGATGACAGACAACAGACGACAGATGACAGATGACAGATAACATATGACAGATGACAGATGACAGATGACAGATGACAGATGACAGATGACAGATGACAGATGACAGATGACAGATGTCAGATGACAGATGACAGATGACAGATGACAGATGACAGATGACAGATGACAGATGACAGGTGACAGATGACAGATGATAAATGACAAATGACAGATGACAGATGTCATATGACAGATGACAGATGACAGATGACAGATGACAGATGACAGATGACAGATGACAGATGACAGATGACAGATGACAGATGACAGATGACAGATGACAGATGACAGATGACAGATGACAGATGACAGATGACAGATGACAGATGACAGATGACAGATGACAGATGACAGATGACAGATGACAGATGACAGATGACAGATGACAGATGACAGATGACAGATGACAGATGACAGATGACAGATGACAGATGACAGATGACAGATGGCAGATGACAGATGACAGATGACAGATGACAGATGACAGATGACAGATGACAGATGACAGATGACAGATGACAGATGACAGATGACAGATGACAGATGACAGATGACAGATGACAGATGACAGATGACAGATGACAGATGACAGATGACAGATGACAGATGACAGATGACAGATGACAGATGACAGATGACAGATGACAGATGACAGATGACAGATGACAGATGACAGATGACAGATGACAGATGACAGATGACAGATGACAGATGACAGATGACAGATGACAGATGACAGATGACAGATGACAGATGACAGATGACAGATGACAGATGACAGATGACAGATGACAGATGACAGATGACAGATGACAGATGACAGATGACAGATGACAGATGACAGATGACAGATGACAGATGACAGATGACAGATGACAGATGACAGATGACAGATGACAGATGACAGATGACAGATGACAGATGACAGATGACAGATGACAGATGACAGATGACAGATGACAGATGACAGGTGACAGATGACAGATGACAGATGATAAATGACAAATGACAGATGACAGATGACAGATGTCATATGACAGATGACAGATGACAGATGACACATGACAGATGACAGACGACAGATGACAGATGACAGATGACAGATGACAGATGACAGATGACAGATGACAGATGACAGATGACAGATGACAGATGACAGATGACAGATGACAGATGACAGATGACAGATGACAGATGACAGATGACAGATGACAGATGACAGATGACAGATGACAGATGACAGATGACAGATGACAGATGACAGATGACAGATGACAGATGACAGATGACAGATGACAGATGACAGATGACAGATGACAGATGACAGGTGACAGATGACAGATGACAGTTGACAAATGACAGATGACAGACGACAAATGGCAGTTGACAGATGACAGACAACAGACGACAGATGACAGATGACAGATAACATATGACAGATGACAGATGACAGATGACAGATGACAGATGACAGATGACAGATGACAGATGACAGATGACATATGACAGATGACAGAATACAGATGACAGATGACAGATGACAGATGACAGATGACAGATGACAGATGACAGATGACAGATAACAGATAACAGATGACAGATGACAGATGACAGATGACAGATGACAGATGACAGATGACAGATGACAGATGACAGACGACAGATGACAGATGACAGATGACAGATGACAGATGACAGATGACAGATGACAGATGACAGATGACAGATGACAGATGACAGATGACAGATGACAGATGAAAGATGACAGATGACAGATGACAGATGACAGATGACAGATGACAGATGACAGATGACAGATGACAGATGACAGATGACAGATGACAGATGACAGATGACAGATGACAGATGACAGATGACAGATGACAGATGACAGATGACAGATGACAGATGACAGATGACAGATGACAGATGACAGGTGACAGATGACAAATGACAGATGACAGACGACAAATGGCAGTTGACAAATGACAGACAACAGACGACAGATGACAGATGACAGATAACATATGACAGATGACAGATGACAGATGACAGATGACAGATGACAGATGACAGATGACAGATGACAGATGACAGATGACAGGTGACAGATGACAGATGACAGATGGCAGATGACAGATGACAGATGACAGATGACAGATGACAGATGACAGATGACAGATGAAAGATGACAGATGACAGATGACAGATGACAGATGACAGATGACAGATGACAGATGACAGATGACAGATGACAGATGACAGATGACAGATGACAGATGACATATGACAGATGACAGATGACAGATGACAGATGACAGATGACAGATGACAGATGACAGATGACAGATGACAGATGACAGATGACAGATGACAGATGACAGATGACAGATGACAGATGACAGATGACAGATGACAGATGACAGATGACACATGACAGATGACAGATGACAGATGCCAGATGCCAGATGCCAGATGACATATGACAGATGACAGATGAGAGATGACAGATGACACATGACAGATGACACATGACAAATGACAGATGCCAGATGACAGATGACAGATGACAGATAACAGATGACATATGACAGATGACAGATGACAGATGACAGATGACAGATGACAGATGACAGATGACAGATGACAGATGACAGATGACAGATGACAGATGACAGATGACAGATGACAGATGACAGATGACAGATGACAGATGACAGATGACAGATGACAGATGACAGATGACAGATGACAGATGACAGATGACAGATGACAGATGACAGATGACAGATGACAGATGACAGATGACAGATGACAGGTGACAGATGACAGATGACAGATGATAAATGACAAATGACAGATGACAGATGACAGATGACAGATGACAGATGACAGATGACAGATGACAGATGACAGATGACAGATGACAGATGACAGATGACAGATGACAGATGACAGATGACAGATGACAGATGACAGATGACAGATGACAGATGACAGATGACAGATGACAGATGACAGATGACAGGTGACAGATGACAGATGACAGATGATAAATGACAAATGACAGATGACAGATGACAGATGACAGATGACAGATGACAGATGACAGATGGCAGATGACAGATGACAGATGACAGATGACAGATGACAGATGACAGATGACAGATGAAAGATGACAGATGACAGATGACAGATGACAGATGACAGATGACAGATGACAGATGACAGATGACAGATGACAGATGACAGATGACAGATGACAGATGACATATGACAGATGACAGATGACAGATGACAGATGACAGATGACAGATGACAGATGAAAGATGACAGATGACAGATGACAGATGACAGATGACAGATGACAGATGACAGATGACACATGACAGATGGCAGATGACAGATGCCAGATGCCAGATGCCAGATGACATATGACAGATGACAGATGAGAGATGACAGATGACATATGACAGATGACACATGACAAATGACAGATGCCAGATGACAGATGACAGATGACAGATGACAGATGACAGATAACAGATGACATATGACAGATGACAGATGACAGATGACAGATGACAGATGACAGATGACAGATGACAGATGACAGATGACAGATGACAGATGACAGATGACAGATGACAGATGACAGATGACAGATGACAGATGACAGATGACAGATGACAGATGACAGATGACAGATGACAGATGACAGATGACAGATGACAGATGACAGATGACAGATGACAGATGACAGATGACAGATGACAGATGACAGGTGACAGATGACAGATGACAGATGATAAATGACAAATGACAGATGACAGATGACAGATGTCATATGACAGATGACAGATGACAGATGACACATGACAGATGACAGACGACAGATGACAGATGACAGATGACAGATGACAGATGACAGATGACAGATGACAGATGACAGATGACAGATGACAGATGACAGATGACAGATGACAGATGACAGATGACAGATGACAGATGACAGATGACAGATGACAGATGACAGATGACAGATGACAGATGACAGATGACAGATGACAGATGACAGATGACAGATGACAGATGACAGATGACAGATGACAGATGACAGATGACAGATGACAGATGACAGATGACAGTTGACAAATGACAGATGACAGACGACAAATGGCAGTTGACAGATGACAGACAACAGACGACAGATGACAGATGACAGATAACTTATGACAGATGACAGATGACAGATGACAGATGACAGATGACAGATGACAGATGACAGATGACAGATGACATATGACAGATGACAGAATACAGATGACAGATGACAGATGACAGATGACAGATGACAGATGACAGATGACAGATAACAGATAACAGATGACAGATGACAGATGACAGATGACAGATGACAGATGACAGATGACAGACGACAGATGACAGATGACAGATGACAGATGACAGATGACAGATGACAGATGACAGATGACAGATGACAGATGACAGATGACAGATGACAGATGACAGATGACAGATGAAAGATGACAGATGACAGATGACAGATGACAGATGACAGATGACAGATGACAGATGACAGATGACAGATGACAGATGACAGATGACAGATGACAGATGACAGATGACAGATGACAGATGACAGATGACAGATGACAGATGACAGATGACAGATGACAGATGACAGATGACAAATGACAGATGACAGACGACAAATGGCAGTTGACAAATGACAGACAACAGACGACAGATGACAGATGACAGATAACATATGACAGATGACAGATGACAGATGACAGATGACAGATGACAGATGACAGATGACAGATGACAGATGACAGATGACAGATGACAGGTGACAGATGACAGATGACAGATGACAGATGACAGATGACAGATGACAGATGACAGATGACAGATGACAGATGACAGATGACAGATGAAAGATGACAGATGACAGATGACAGATGACAGATGACAGATGACAGATGACAGATGACAGATGACAGATGACAGATGACAGATGACAGATGACATATGACAGATGACAGATGACAGATGACAGATGACAGATGACAGATGACAGATGACAGATGACAGATGACAGATGACAGATGACAGATGACAGATGACAGATGACAGATGACAGATGACAGATGACAGATGACAGATGACACATGACAGATGACAGATGACAGATGCCAGATGCCAGATGCCAGATGACATATGACAGATGACAGATGAGAGATGACAGATGACATATGACAGATGACACATGACAAATGACAGATGCCAGATGACAGATGACAGATGACAGATGACAGATAACAGATGACATATGACAGATGACAGATGACAGATGACAGATGACAGATGACAGATGACAGATGACAGATGACAGAAGAGAGATGACAGATGACAGGTGACAGATGACACATGACAAATGACAGATGCCAGATGACAGATGACACATGACAGATGACAGACGACAGATGACAGATGACAGATGACAGATGACAGATGACAGATGACAGATGACAGATGACAGATGACAGATGACAGATGACAGATGACAGATGACAGATGACAGATGACAGATGACAGATGACAGATGACAGATGACAGATGACAGATGACAGATGACAGATGACAGGTGACAGATGACAGATGATAAATGACAAATGACAGATGACAAATGACAGATGTCATATGACAGATGTCATATGACAGATGACAGATGACAGATGACAGATGACAGATGACAGATGACAGATGACAGATGACAGATGACAGATGACAGATGACATATGACAGATGACAGTATACAGATGACAGATGACAGATGACAGATGACAGATGACAGATGACAGATGACAGATGACAGATGACAGATGACAGATGACAGATGACAGATGACAGATGACAGATGACAGATGACAGATGACAGATGACAGATGACAGATGACAGATGACAGATGACAGATGACAGATGACAGATGACAGATGACAGATGACAGGTGACAGATGACAGATGATAAATGACAAATGACAGATGACAGATGACAGATGACAGATGACAGATGACAGATGACAGATGACAGATGACAGATGACAGATGACAGATGACAGATGACAGATGACAGATGACAGATGACAGGTGACAGATGACAGATGATAAATGACAAATGACAGATGACAGCTGACAGATGACAGATGACAGATGACAGATGACAGATGACAGATGACAGATGACAGATGACAGATGACAGATGACAGATGACAGATGACAGATGACAGATGACAGATGACAGATGACAGATGACAGATGACAGATGACAGATGACAGATGACAGATGACAGATGACAGATGACAGATGACAGATGACAGATGACAGATGACAGATGACAGATGACAGATGACAGATGACAGATGACAGATGACAGATGACAGATGACAGATGACAGATGACAGATGACAGATGACAGATGACAGATGACAGATGACAGATGACAGATGACAGATGACAAATGACAGATGACAGACGACAAATGGCAGTTGACAGATGACAGACAACAGACGACAGATGACAGATGACAGATAACATATGACAGATGACAGATGACAGATGACAGATGACAGATGACAGATGACAGATGACAGATGACAGATGACAGATGACAGATGACAGATGACAGATGACAGATGACAGATGACAGATGACAGATGACAGATGACAGATGACAGATGACAAATGACAGATGACAAATGACAGATGACAGACGACAAATGGCAGTTGACAGATGACAGACAACAGATGAGAGATGACAGATGACAGATGACAGATGACAGATGACAGATGACAGATGACAGATGACAGATGACAGATGACAGATGACAGATGACAGATGACAGATGACAGATGACAGATGACAGATGACAGATGACAGATGACAGATGACAGATGACAGATGACAGATGACAGATGACAGATGACAGATGACAGATGACAGATGACAGATGACAGATGACAGATGACAGATGACAGATGACAGATGACAGATGACAGGTGACAGATGACAGATGATAAATGACAAATGACAGATGACAGATGACAGATGACAGATGACAGATGACAGATGACAGATGACAGATGACAGATGACAGATGACAGATGACAGATGACAGATGACAGATGACAGATGACAGATGACAGATGACAGATGACAGATGACAGATGACAGATGACAGATGACAGATGACAGATGACAGATGACAGATGACAGATGACAGATGACAGATGACAGATGACAGATGACAGATGACAGATGACAGATGACAGATGACAGATGACAGATGACAGATGACAGATGACAGATGACAGATGACAGATGACAGATGACAGATGACAGATGACAGATTACAGATGACAGATGACAGATGACAGATGACAGATGACAGATGATAGATGACAGATGACAGATGACAGATGACAGATGACAGATGACAGATGACAGATGACAGATGACAGATGACAGATGACAGATGACAGATGACAGATGACAGATGACAGATGACAGATGACAGATGACAGATGACAGATGACAGATGACAGATGACAGATGACAGATGACAGATGACAGATGACAGATGACAGATGACAGATGACATATGACAGATGACAGATGAGTGATGACAGATGACATATGACAGATGACACATGACAAATGACAGATGCCAGATGACAGATGACAGATGACAGATGACAGATGACAGATGACATATGACAGATGACAGATGACAGATGACAGATGACAGATGACAGATGCCAGATGACAGATGACAGATGACAGATGACAGATGACAGATGACAGATGAGAGATGACAGATGACAGGTGACAGATGACACATGACAAATGACAGATGCCAGATGACAGATGACACATGACAGATGACAGACGACAGATGACAGATGACAGATGACAGATGACAGATGACAGATGACAGATGACAGATGACAGATGACAGATGACAGATGACAGATGACAGATGACAGATGACAGATGACAGGTGACAGATGACAGATGACAGATGATAAATGACAAATGACAGATGACAGATGACAGATGTCATATGACAGATGACAGATGACAGATGACAGATGACAGATGACACATGACAGATGACAGACGACAGATGACAGATGACAGATGACAGATGACAGATGACAGATGACAGATGACAGATGACAGATGACAGATGACAGATGACAGATGACAGATGACAGATGACAGATGACAGATGACAGATGACAGATGACAGATGACAGATGACAGATGACAGATGACAGATGACAGATGACAGATGACAGATGACAGATGACAGATGACAGATGACAGATGACAGATGACAGATGACAGATGACAGATGACAAATGACAGATGACAGATGACAGACGACAAATGGCAGTTGACAGATGACAGACAACAGACGACAGATGACAGATGACAGATAACATATGACAGATGACAGATGACAGATGACAGATGACAGATGACAGATGACAGATGACAGATGACAGATGACAGATGACAGATGACAGATGACAGATGACAGATGACAGGTGACAGATGACAGATGATAAATGACAAATGACAGATGACAGATGACAGATGTCATATGACAGATGACAGATGACAGATGACAGATGACACATGACAGATGACAGACGACAGATGACAGATGACAGATGACAGATGACAGATGACAGATGACAGATGACAGATGACAGATGACAGATGACAGATGACAGATGACAGATGACAGATGACAAATGACAGATGACAGATGACAGATGACAGATGACAGATGACAGATGACAGATGACAGATGACAGATGGCAGTTGACAGATGACAGATGACAGATGACAGATGACAGATGACAGATGACAGATGACAGTTGACAGATGACAAATGACAGATGACAGACGACAAATGGCAGTTGACAGATGACACATGACAGATGACAGATGACAGATGACAGATGACAGATGACAGATGACAGATGATAAATGACAAATGACAGATGACAGATGACAGATGTCATATGACAGATGACAGATGACAGATGACAGATGACACATGACAGATGACAGACGACAGATGACAGATGACAGATGACAGAAGACAGATGACAGATGACAGATGACAGATGACAGATGACAGATGACAGATGACAGATGACAGTTGACAGATGACAGATGACAGATGACAGTTGACAGATGACAAATGACAGATGACAGATGACAGACGACAAATGGCAGTTGACAGATGACAGATGACAGATGACAGATGACAGATGACAGATGACAGATGACAGATGACAGATGACAGGTGACAGATGACAGATGATAAATGACAAATGACAGATGACAGATGACAGATGTCATATGACAGATGACAGATGACAGATGACAGATGACAGATGACACATGACAGATGACAGACGACAGATGACAGATGACAGATGACAGATGACAGATGACAGATGACAGGTGACAGATGACAGATGATAAATGACAAATGACAGATGACAGATGACAGATGTCATATGACAGATGACAGATGACAGATGACAGATGACAGATGACACATGACAGATGACAGACGACAGATGACAGATGACAGATGACAGACGACAAATGGCAGTTGACAGATGACAGACAACAGACGACAGATGACAGATGACAGATAACATATGACAGATGACAGATGACAGATGACAGATGACAGATGACAGATGACAGATGACAGATGACAGATGACAGATGACAGATGACAGATGACAGATGACAGATGACAGATGACAGGTGACAGATGACAGATGATAAATGACAAATGACAGATGACAGATGACAGATGTCATATGACAGATGACAGATGACAGATGACACATGACAGATGACAGACGACAGATGACAGATGACAGATGACAGACGACAAATGGCAGTTGACAGATGACAGACAACAGACGACAGATGACAGATGACAGATAATATATGACAGATGACAGATGACAGATGACAGATGACAGATGACAGATGACAGATGACAGATGACAGATGACAGATGACAGATGACAGATGACAGATGACAGATGACAGATGACAGATGACAGATGACAGATGACAGATGACAGATGACAGATGACAAATGACAGATGACAGACGACAAATGGCAGTTGACAGATGACAGACAACAGATAACATATGACAGATGACAGATGACAGATGACAGATGACAGATGACAGATGACAGATGACAGATGACAGATGACAGATGACAGGTGACAGATGACAGATGACACATGACAGATGACAGACGACAGATGACAGATGACAGATGACAGATGACAGACGACAAATGGCAGTTGACAGATGACAGACAACAGACGACAGATGACAGATGACAGATAACATATGACAGATGACAGATGACAGATGACAGATGACAGATGACAGATGACAGATGACAGATGACAGGTGACAGATGACAGATGATAAATGACAAATGACAGATGACAGATGACAGATGTCATATGACAGATGACAGATGACAGATGACAGATGACAGATGACACATGACAGATGACAGACGACAGATGACAGATGACAGATGACAGACGACAAATGGCAGTTGACAGATGACAGACAACAGACGACAGATGACAGATGACAGATAACATATGACAGATGACAGATGACAGATGACAGATGACAGATGACAGATGACAGATGACAGATGACAGATGACAGATGACAGATGACAGATGACAGATGACAGATGACACATGACAGATGACAGACGACAGATGACAGATGACAGATGACAGACGACAAATGGCAGTTGACAGATGACAGACAACAGACGACAGATGACAGATGACAGATAACATATGACAGATGACAGATGACAGATGACAGATGACAGATGACAGATGACAGATGACAGATGACAGATGACAGATGACAGATGACAGATGACAGGTGACAGATGACAGATGTCATATGACAGATGACAGATGACAGATGACAGATGACAGATGACAGGTGACAGATGACAGATGATAAATGACAAATGACAGATGACAGATGACAGATGACAGATGACACATGACAGATGACAGACGACAGATGACAGATGACAGATGACAGATGACAGATGACAGATGACAGGTGACAGATGACAGATGATAAATGACAAATGACAGATGACAGATGACAGATGTCATATGACAGATGACAGATGACAGATGACAGATGACAGATGACACATGACAGATGACAGACGACAGATGACAGATGACAGATGACAGACGACAAATGGCAGTTGACAGATGACAGACAACAGACGACAGATGACAGATGACAGATAACATATGACAGATGACAGATGACAGATGACAGATGACAGATGACAGATGACAGATGACAGATGACAGATGACAGATGACAGATGACAGATGACAGATGACAGATGACAGGTGACAGATGACAGATGATAAATGACAAATGACAGATGACAGATGACAGATGTCATATGACAGATGACAGATGACAGATGACAGATGACACATGACAGATGACAGACGACAGATGACAGATGACAGATGACAGACGACAAATGGCAGTTGACAGATGACAGACAACAGACGACAGATGACAGATGACAGATAACATATGACAGATGACAGATGACAGATGACAGATGACAGATGACAGATGACAGATGACAGATGACAGATGACAGATGACAGATGACAGATGACAGATGACAGATGACAGATGACAGATGACAGATGACAGATGACAGATGACAGATGACAGATGACAGATGACAAATGACAGATGACAGACGACAAATGGCAGTTGACAGATGACAGACAACAGATAACATATGACAGATGACAGATGACAGATGACAGATGACAGATGACAGATGACAGATGACAGATGACAGATGACAGATGACAGGTGACAGATGACAGATGACACATGACAGATGACAGACGACAGATGACAGATGACAGATGACAGACGACAAATGGCAGTTGACAGATGACAGACAACAGACGACAGATGACAGATGACAGATAACATATGACAGATGACAGATGACAGATGACAGATGACAGATGACAGATGACAGATGACAGATGACAGGTGACAGATGACAGATGATAAATGACAAATGACAGATGACAGATGACAGATGTCATATGACAGATGACAGATGACAGATGACAGATGACACATGACAGATGACAGACGACAGATGACAGATGACAGATGACAGACGACAAATGGCAGTTGACAGATGACAGACAACAGACGACAGATGACAGATGACAGATAACATATGACAGATGACAGATGACAGATGACAGATGACAGATGACAGATGACAGATGACAGATGACAGATGACAGATGACAGATGACAGATGACAGATGACAGATGACACATGACAGATGACAGACGACAGATGACAGATGACAGATGACAGACGACAAATGGCAGTTGACAGATGACAGACAACAGACGACAGATGACAGATGACAGATAACATATGACAGATGACAGATGACAGATGACAGATGACAGATGACAGATGACAGATGACAGATGACAGATGACAGATGACAGATGACAGATGACAGGTGACAGATGACAGATGTCATATGACAGATGACAGATGACAGATGACAGATGACAGATGACAGATGACAGGTGACAGATGACAGATGATAAATGACAAATGACAGATGACAGATGACAGATGTCATATGACAGATGACAGATGACAGATGACAGATGACACATGACAGATGACAGACGACAGATGACAGATGACAGACGACAAATGACAGATGACAGATGACAGATGACAGATGACAGGTGACAGATGACAGATGACAGATGATAAATGACAAATGACAGATGACAGATGACAGATGTCATATGACAGATGACAGATGACAGATGACACATGACAGATGACAGACGACAGATGACAGATGACAGATGACAGATGACAGATGACAGATGACAGATGACAGATGACAGATGACAGATGACAGATGACAGATGACAGATGACAGATGACAGATGACAGATGACAGATGACAGATGACAGATGACAGATGACAGATGACAGATGACAGATGACAGATGACAGATGACAGATGACAGATGACAGATGACAGATGACAGATGACAGATGACAGATGACAGATGACAGATGACAGATGACAGATGACAGATGACAGATGACAGATGACAGATGACAGATGACAGATGACAGATGACAGATGACAGATGACAGATGACAGATGACAGATGACAGATGACAGATGACAGATGACAGTTGACAAATGACAGATGACAGACGACAAATGGCAGTTGACAGATGACAGACAACAGACGACAGATGACAGATGACAGATAACATATGACAGATGACAGATGACAGATGACAGATGACAGATGACAGATGACAGATGACAGATGACAGATGACATATGACAGATGACAGAATACAGATGACAGATGACAGATGACAGATGACAGATGACAGATGACAGATGACAGATGACAGATAACAGATAACAGATGACAGATGACAGATGACAGATGACAGATGACAGATGACAGATGACAGATGACAGACGACAGATGACAGATGACAGATGACAGATGACAGATGACAGATGACAGATGACAGATGACAGATGACAGATGACAGATGACAGATGACAGATGACAGATGACAGATGAAAGATGACAGATGACAGATGACAGATGACAGATGACAGATGACAGATGACAGATGACAGATGACAGATGACAGATGACAGATGACAGATGACAGATGACAGATGACAGATGACAGATGACAGATGACAGATGACAGATGACAGATGACAGATGACAGGTGACAGATGACAAATGACAGATGACAGACGACAAATGGCAGTTGACAAATGACAGACAACAGACGACAGATGACAGATGACAGATAACATATGACAGATGACAGATGACAGATGACAGATGACAGATGACAGATGACAGATGACAGATGACAGATGACAGATGACAGGTGACAGATGACAGATGACAGATGGCAGATGACAGATGACAGATGACAGATGACAGATGACAGATGACAGATGAAAGATGACAGATGACAGATGACAGATGACAGATGACAGATGACAGATGACAGATGACAGATGACAGATGACAGATGACAGATGACAGATGACAGATGACATATGACAGATGACAGATGACAGATGACAGATGACAGATGACAGATGACAGATGACAGATGACAGATGACAGATGACAGATGACAGATGACAGATGACAGATGACAGATGACAGATGACAGATGACAGATGACACATGACAGATGACAGATGACAGATGCCAGATGCCAGATGCCAGATGACATATGACAGATGACAGATGAGAGATGACAGATGACATATGACAGATGACACATGACAAATGACAGATGCCAGATGACAGATGACAGATGACAGATGACAGATAACAGATGACATATGACAGATGACAGATGACAGATGACAGATGACAGATGACAGATGACAGATGACAGATGACAGATGAGAGATGACAGATGACAGGTGACAGATGACACATGACAAATGACAGATGCCAGATGACAGATGGCACATGACAGATGACAGACGACAGATGACAGATGACAGATGACAGATGACAGATGACAGATGACAGATGACAGATGACAGATGACAGATGACAGATGACAGATGACAGATGACAGGTGACAGATGACAGATGATAAATGACAAATGACAGATGACAGATGACAGATGTCATATGACAGATGACAGATGACAGATGACAGATGACAGATGACAGATGACAGATGACAGATGACAGATGACAGATGACAGATGACAGATGACAGATGACAGATGACATATGACAGATGACAGTATACAGATGACAGATGACAGATGACAGATAACAGATGACAGATGACAGATGACAGATGACAGATGACAGATGACAGATGACAGATGACAGATGACAGATGACAGATGACAGATGACAGATGACAGATGACAGATGACAGATGACAGATGACAGATGACAGATGACAGATGACAGATGACAGATGACAGATGACAGATGACAGGTGACAGATGACAGATGATAAATGACAAATGACAGATGACAGATGACAGATGACAGATGACAGATGACAGATGACAGATGACAGATGACAGATGACAGATGACAGATGACAGATGACAGATGACAGATGACAGATGACAGATGACAGATGACAGGTGACAGATGACAGATGATAAATGACAAATGACAGATGACAGATGACAGATGACAGATGACAGATGACAGATGACAGATGACAGATGACAGATGACAGATGACAGATGACAGATGACAGATGACAGATGACAGATGACAGATGACAGATGACAGATGACAGATGACAGATGACAGATGACAGATGACAGATGACAGATGACAGATGACAGATGACAGATGACAGATGACAGATGACAGATGACAGATGACAGATGACAAATGACAGATGACAGACGACAAATGGCATTTGACAGATAACAGACAACAGACGACAGATGACAGATGATAGATAACATATGACAGATGACAGATGACAGATGACAGATGACAGATGACAGATGACAGATGACAGATGACAGATGACAGATGACAGATGACAGATGACAGATGACAGATGACAGATGACAGATGACAGATGACAGATGACAGATGACAGATGACAGATGACAGATGACAGATGACAGATGACAGATGACAGATGACAGATGACAAATGACAGATGACAGACGACAAATGGCAGTTGACAGATGACAGACAACAGATGACAGATGAGAGATGACAGATGACAGATGACAGATGACAGATGACAGATGACAGATGACAGATGACAGATGACAGATGACAGATGACAGATGACAGATGACAGATGACAGATGACAGATGTCATATGACAGATGACAGATGACAGATGACAGATGACAGATGACAGATGACAGATGACAGATGACAGATGACAGATGACAGATGACAGATGACAGATGACAGATGACAGATGACAGATGACAGATGACAGATGACAGATGACAGATGACAGATGACAGATGACAGATGACAGATGACAGATGACAGATGACAGATGACAGATGACAGATGACAGATGACAGATGACAGATGACAGATGACAGATGACAGATGACAGATGACAGATGACAGATGACAGATGACAGATGACAGATGACAGATGACAGATGACAGATGACAGATGACAGATTACAGATGACAGATGACAGATGACAGATGACATATGACAGAAGACAGATGACAGATAACAGATGACAGATGACAGATGATAGATGACAGATGACAGATGACAGATGACAGATGACAGATGACAGATGACAGATGACAGATGACAGATGACAGATGACAGATGACAGATGACAGATGACAGATGACAGATGACAGATGACAGATGACAGATGACAGATGACAGATGACAGATGACAGATGACAGATGACAGATGACAGATGACATATGACAGATGACAGATGAGTGATGACAGATGACATATGACAGATGACACATGACAAATGACAGATGCCAGATGACAGATGACAGATGACAGATGACAGATGACAGATGACAGATGACATATGACAGATGACAGATGACAGATGACAGATGACAGATGACAGATGCCAGATGACAGATGACAGATGACAGATGACAGATGACAGATGACAGATGAGAGATGACAGATGACAGGTGACAGATGACACATGACAAATGACAGATGCCAGATGACAGATGACACATGACAGATGACAGACGACAGATGACAGATGACAGATGACAGATGACAGATGACAGATGACAGATGACAGATGACAGATGACAGATGACAGATGACAGATGACAGGTGACAGATGACAGATGACAGATGATAAATGACAAATGACAGATGACAGATGACAGATGTCATATGACAGATGACAGATGACAGATGACAGATGACAGATGACACATGACAGATGACAGACGACAGATGACAGATGACAGATGACAGATGACAGATGACAGATGACAGATGACAGATGACAGATGACAGATGACAGATGACAGATGACAGATGACAGATGACAGATGACAGATGACAGATGACAGATGACAGATGACAGATGACAGATGACAGATGACAGATGACAGATGACAGATGACAGATGACAGATGACAGATGACAGATGACAGATGACAGATGACAGATGACAGATGACAGATGACAGATGACAGATGACAGATGACAGATGACAAATGACAGATGACAGATGACAGACGACAAATGGCAGTTGACAGATGACAGACAACAGACGACAGATGACAGATGACAGATAACATATGACAGATGACAGATGACAGATGACAGATGACAGATGACAGATGACAGATGACAGATGACAGATGACAGATGACAGATGACAGATGACAGATGACAGATGACAGGTGACAGATGACAGATGATAAATGACAAATGACAGATGACAGATGACAGATGTCATATGACAGATGACAGATGACAGATGACAGATGACACATGACAGATGACAGACGACAGATGACAGATGACAGATGACAGATGACAGATGACAGATGACAGATGACAGATGACAGATGACAGATGACAGATGACAGATGACAGATGACAGATGACAGATGACAGATGACAGATGACAGATGACAGATGACAGATGACAGATGACAGATGACAGATGACAGATGACAGACGACAGATGACAGATGACAGATGACAGATGACAGATGACAGATGACAGATGACAGATGACAGATGACAGATGACAGATGACAGATGACAGATGACAGTTGACAGATGACAGATGACAGATGACAGATGACAGATGACAGATGACAGATGACAGATGACAGACGACAGATGACAGATGACAGATGACAGATGACAGATGACAGATGACAGATGACAGATGTCATATGACAGATGACAGATGACAGATGACAGATGACACATGACAGATGACAGACGACAGATGACAGATGACAGATGACAGACGACAAATGGCAGTTGACAGATGACAGACAACAGACGACAGATGACAGATGACAGATAACATATGACAGATGACAGATGACAGATGACAGATGACAGATGACAGATGACAGATGACAGATGACAGATGACAGATGACAGATGACAGATGACAGATGACAGATGACAGGTGACAGATGACAGATGATAAATGACAAATGACAGATGACAGATGACAGATGTCATATGACAGATGACAGATGACAGACGACAGATGACACATGACAGATGACAGACGACAGATGACAGATGACAGATGACAGACGACAAATGGCAGTTGACAGATGACAGACAACAGACGACAGATGACAGATGACAGATAACATATGACAGATGACAGATGACAGATGACAGATGACAGATGACAGATGACAGATGACAGATGACAGATGACAGATGACAGATGACAGATGACAGATGACAGATGACAGATGACAGATGACAGATGACAGATGACAGGTGACAGATGAC
Organism: Condylostylus longicornis; assembly: GCF_029603195.1. Taxonomy (NCBI): domain Eukaryota; kingdom Metazoa; phylum Arthropoda; class Insecta; order Diptera; family Dolichopodidae; genus Condylostylus; species Condylostylus longicornis. The sequence goes on along the minus strand of NW_026578267.1, from coordinate 35,321 downwards.
AGATGATAAATGACAAATGACAGATGACAGATGACAGATGTCATATGACAGATGACAGATGACAGATGACAGATGACAGATGACACATGACAGATGACAGATGACAGATGACAGATGACAGATGACAGATGACAGATGACAGATGACAGATGACAGATGACAGATGACAGATGACAGATGACAGATGACAGATGACAGATGACAGATGACAGATGACAGATGACAGATGACAGATGACAGATGACAGATGACAGATGACAGATGACAGATGACAGATGACAGATGACAGGTGACAGATGACAGATGATAAATGACAAATGACAGATGACAGATGACAGATGTCATATGACAGATGACAGATGACAGACGACAGATGACACATGACAGATGACAGACGACAGATGACAGATGACAGATGACAGACGACAAATGGCAGTTGACAGATGACAGACAACAGACGACAGATGACAGATGACAGATAACATATGACAGATGACAGATGACAGATGACAGATGACAGATGACAGATGACAGATGACAGATGACAGATGACAGATGACAGATGACAGATGACAGATGACAGATGACAGATGACAGATGACAGATGACAGGTGACAGATGACAGATGATAAATGACAAATGACAGATGACAGATGACAGATGTCATATGACAGATGACAGATGACAGATGACAGATGACAGATGACACATGACAGATGACAGACGACAGATGACAGATGACAGATGACAGATGACAGATGACAGATGACAGATGACAGATGACAGATGACAGATGACAGATGACAGATGACAGATGACAGATGACAGATGACAGATGACAGATGACAGATGACAGATGACAGATGACAGATGACAGATGACAGATGACAGATGACAGATGACAGATGACAGATGACAGATGACAGATGACAGATGACAGATGACAGATGACAGATGACAGATGACAGATGACAGATGACAGATGACAGATGACAGATGACAAATGACAGATGACAGACGACAAATGGCAGTTGACAGATGACAGACAACAGACGACAGATGACAGATGACAGATAACATATGACAGATGACAGATGACAGATGACAGATGACAGATGACAGATGACAGATGACAGATGACAGATGACATATGACAGATGACAGGTGACAGATGATAAATGACAAATGACAGATGACAGATGACAGATGTCATATGACAGATGACAGATGACAGATGACACATGACAGATGACAGACGACAGATGACAGATGACAGATGACAGATGACAGATGACAGATGACAGATGACAGATGACAGATGACAGATGACAGATGACAGATGACAGATGACAGATGACAGATGACAGATGACAGATGACAGATGACAGATGACAGATGACAGTTGACAGATGACGAATGACAGATGACAGATGACAGACGACAAATGGCAGTTGACAGATGACAGATGACAGATGACAGATGACAGATGACAGATGACAGATGACAGATGACAGATGACAGATGACAGATGACAGATGACAGATGACAGATGGCAGATGACAAATGACAGATGACAGATGACAGACGACAAATGGCAGTTGACAGATGACAGACAACAGACGACAGATGACAGATGACAGATAACATATGACAGATGACAGATGACAGATGACAGATGACAGATGACAGATGACAGATGACAGATGACAGATGACAGATGACAGATGACAGATGACAGATGACAGATGACAGGTGACAGATGACAGATGATAAATGACAAATGACAGATGACAGATGACAGATGTCATATGACAGATGACAGATGACAGATGACAGATGACAGATGACACATGACAGATGACAGACGACAGATGACAGATGACAGATGACAGATGACAGATGACAGATGACAGATGACAGATGACAGATGACAGATGACAGATGACAGATGACAGATGACAGATGACAGATGACAGATGACAGATGACAGATGACAGATGACAGATGACAGATGACAGATGACAGATGACAGATGACAGATGACAGATGACAGATGACAGATGACAGATGACAGATGACAGATGACAGATGACAGTTGACAGATGACAAATGACAGATGACAGATGACAGACGACAAATGGCAGTTGACAGATGACAGATGACAGATGACAGATGACAGATGACAGATGACAGATGACAGATGACAGATGACAGATGACAGATGACAGATGACAGATGACACATGACAGATGACAGATGACAGATGACAGATGACAGATGACAGATGACAGATGACAGATGACAGATAACAGATGACAGATGACAGATGACAGATGACAGATGACAGATGACAGATGACAGATGACAGATGACAGATGACAGATGACAGATGACAGATGACAGATGACAGATGACAGATGACAGATGACACATGACAGATGACAGACGACAGATGACAGATGACAGATGACAGATGACAGATGACAGATGACAGATGACAGATGACAGATGACAGATGACAGATGACAGATGACAGATGACAGATGACAGATGACAGATGACAGATGACAGATGACAGATGACAGATGACAGATGACAGATGACAGATGACAGATGACAGATGACAGATGACAGATGACAGATGACAGATGACAGATGACAGATGACAGATGACAGATGACAGATGACAGATGACAGATGACAGATGACAGTTGACAGATGACAAATGACAGATGACAGATGACAGACGACAAATGGCAGTTGACAGATGACAGATGACAGATGACAGATGACAGATGACAGATGACAGATGACAGATGACAGATGACAGGTGACAGATGACAGATGACAGATGATAAATGACAAATGACAGATGACAGATGACAGATGACAGATGACAGATGACAGATGACAGATGACAGATGACAGATGACAGATGACAGATGACAGATGACAGATGACAGATGACAGATGACAGATGACAGATGACAGGTGACAGATGACAGATGACAGATGACAGATGACAGATGACAGATGACAGATGACAGATGACAGATGACAGATGACAGATGACAGATGACAGATGACAGATGACAAATGACAGATGACAGACGACAAATGGCAGTTGACAGATGACAGACAACAGACGACAGATGACAGATGACAGATAACATATGACAGATGACAGATGACAGATGACAGATGACAGATGACAGATGACAGATGACAGATGACAGATGACATATGACAGATGACAGAATACAGATGACAGATGACAGATGACAGATGACAGATGACAGATGACAGATGACAGATAACAGATAACAGATGACAGATGACAGATGACAGATGACAGATGACAGATGACAGATGACAGATGACAGATGACAGATGACAGATGACAGATGACACATGACAGATGACAGATGACAGATGACAGATGACAGATGACAGATGACAGATGACAGATGACAGATAACAGATGACAGATGACAGATGACAGATGACAGATGACAGATGACAGATGACAGATGACAGATGACAGATGACAGATGACAGATGACAGATGACAGATGACAGATGACAGATGACAGATGACAGATGACAGATGACAGATGACAGATGACAGATGACAGATGACAGATGACAGATGACAGATGACAGATGACAGATGACAGATGACAGATGACAGATGACAGATGACAGATGACAGATGACAGATGACAGATGACAGACGACAAATGGCAGTTGACAGATGACAGACAACAGACGACAGATGACAGATGACAGATGACAGATGACAGATGACAGATGACAGATGACAGATGACAGATGACAGATGACAGATGACAGATGACAGATGACAGATGACAGATGACAGATGACAGATGACAGATGACAGATGACAGATGACAGATGACAGACGACAAATGGCAGTTGACAGATGACAGACAACAGACGACAGATGACAGATGACAGATGACAGTTGACAGATGACAAATGACAGATGACAGATGACAGACGACAAATGGCAGTTGACAGATGACAGATGACAGATGACAGATGACAGATGACAGATGATAGATGACAGATGACAGATGACAGATGACAGGTGACAGATGACAGATGACAGATGACAGATGATAAATGACAAATGACAGATGACAGATGACAGATGTCATATGACAGATGACAGATGACAGATGACACATGACAGATGACAGACGACAGATGACAGATGACAGATGACAGATGACAGATGACAGATGACAGATGACAGATGACAGATGACAGATGACAGATGACAGATGACAGATGACAGATGACAGATGACAGATGACAGATGACAGATGACAGATGACAGATGACAGATGACAGATGACAGATGACAGATGACAGATGACAGATGACAGATGACAGATGACAGATGACAGGTGACAGATGACAGATGACAGATGACAGATGACAGATGACAGATGACAGATGACAGATGACAGATGACAGATGACAGATGACAGATGACAGATGACAGATGACAGATGACAGATGACAGATGACAGATGACAGATGACAGATGACAGATGACAGATGACAGACGACAAATGGCAGTTGACAGATGACAGACAACAGACGACAGATGACAGATGACAGATAACATATGACAGATGACAGATGACAGATGACAGATGACAGATGACAGATGACAGATGACAGATGACAGATGACAGATGACATATGACAGATGACAGAATACAGATGACAGATGACAGATGACAGATGACAGATGACAGATGACAGATAACAGATAACAGATGACAGATGACAGATGACAGATGACAGATGACAGATGACAGATGACAGACGACAGATGACAGATGACAGATGACAGATGACAGATGACAGATGACAGATGACAGATGACAGATGACAGATGACAGATGAAAGACGGCAGATGACAGATGACAGATGACAGATGACAGATGACAGATGACAGATGACAGATGACAGATGACAGATGACAGATGACAGATGACAGGTGACAGATGACAGATGATAAATGACAAATGACAGATGACAGATGACAGATGACAGATGACAGATGACAGATGACAGATGACAGATGACAGATGACAGATGACAGATGACAGATGACAGATGACAGATGACAGATGACAGATGACAGATGACAGATGACAGATGACAGGTGACAGATGACAGATGATAAATGACAAATGACAGATGACAGATGACAGATGACAGATGACAGATGACAGATGACAGATGACAGATGACAGATGACAGATGACAGATGACAGATGACAGATGACAGATGACAGATGACAGATGACAGATGACAGATGACAGATGACAGATGACAGATGACAGATGACAGATGACAGATGACAGATGACAGATGACAGATGACAGATGACAGATGACAGATGACAGGTGACAGATGACAGATGACAGATGACAGATGACAGATGACAGATGACAAATGACAGATGACAGACGACAAATGGCAGTTGACAGATGACAGACAACAGACGACAGATGACAGATGACAGATAACATATGACAGATGACAGATGACAGATGACAGATGACAGATGACAGATGACAGATGACAGATGACAGATGACAGATGACAGATGACAGATGACAGATGACAGATGACAGATGACAGATGACAGATGACAGATGACAGATGACAGATGACAGATGACAGATGACAGATGACAGATGACAGATGACAGATGACAGATGACAGATGACAGATGACAAATGACAGATGACAGACGACAAATGGCAGTTGACAGATGACAGACAACAGATGACAGATGAGAGATGACAGATGACAGATGACAGATGACAGATGACAGATGATAGATGACAGATGACAGATGACAGATGACAGATGACAGATGACAGATGACAGATGACAGATGACAGATGACAGATGACAGATGACAGATGACAGATGACAGATGACAGATGACAGATGACAGATGACAGATGACAGATGACAGATGACAGATGACAGATGACAGATGACAGATGACAGATGACAGATGACAGATGACAGATGACAGGTGACAGATGACAGATGATAAATGACAAATGACAGATGACAGATGACAGATGTCATATGACAGATGACAGATGACAGATGACAGATGACAGATGACAGATGACAGATGACAGATGACAGATGACAGATGACAGATGACAGATGACAGATGACAGATGACAGATGACAGATGACAGATGACAGATGACAGATGACAGATGACAGATGACAGATGACAGATGACAGATGACAGATGACAGATGACAGATGACAGATGACAGATGACAGATGACAGATGACAGATGACAGATGACAGATGACAGATGACAGATGACAGATGACAGATGACAGATGACAGATGACAGATGACAGATGACAGATGACAGATGACAGATGACAGATGACAGATGACAGATGACAGATGACAGATGACATATGACAGATGACAGATGACAGATGACAGATGACAGATGACAGATGATAGATGACAGATGACAGATGACAGATGACAGATGACAGATGACAGATGACAGATGACAGATGACAGATGACAGATGACAGATGACAGATGACAGATGACAGATGACAGATGACAGATGACAGATGACAGATGACAGATGACAGATGACAGATGACATATGACAGATGACAGATGAGTGATGACAGATGACATATGACAGATGACACATGACAAATGACAGATGCCAGATGACAGATGACAGATGACAGATGACAGATGACATATGACAGATGACAGATGACAGATGACAGATAACAGATGACAGATGCCAGATGACAGATGACAGATGACAGATGACAGATGAGAGATGACAGATGACAGGTGACAGATGACACATGACAAATGACAGATGCCAGATGACAGATGACACATGACAGATGACAGACGACAGATGACAGATGACTGATGACAGATGACAGATGACAGATGACAGATGACAGATGACAGATGACAGATGACAGATGACAGATGACAGATGACAGATGACAGATGACAGATGACAGATGACAGGTGAGAGATGACAGATGACAGATGATAAATGACAAATGACAGATGACAGATGACAGATGTCATATGACAGATGACAGATGACAGATGACAGATGACAGATGACACATGACAGATGACAGACGACAGATGACAGATGACAGATGACAGATGACAGATGACAGATGACAGATGACAGATGACAGATGACAGATGACAGATGACAGATGACAGATGACAGATGACAGATGACAGATGACAGATGACAGATGACAGATGACAGATGACAGATGACAGATGACAGATGACAGATGACAGATGACAGATGACAGATGACAGATATCAGATGACAGATGACAGATGACAGATGACAGATGACAGATGACAGATGACAGATGACAGATGACAAATGACAGATGACAGATGACAGACGACAAATGGCAGTTGACAGATGACAGACAACAGACGACAGATGACAGATGACAGATAACATATGACAGATGACAGATGACAGATGACAGATGACAGATGACAGATGACAGATGACAGATGACAGATGACAGATGACAGATGACAGATGACAGATGACAGATGACAGGTGACAGATGACAGATGATAAATTACAAATGACAGATGACAGATGACAGATGACAGATGACAGATGACAGATGACAGATGACAGATGACAGATGACAGATGACAGATGACAGATGACAGATGACAGATGACAGTTGACAGATGACAAATGACAGATGACAGATGACAGACGACAAATGGCAGTTGACAGATGACAGATGACAGATGACAGATGACAGATGACAGATGACAGATGACAGATGACAGATGACAGATGACAGATGACAGATGACAGATGACAGATGACAAATGACAGATGACAGATGACAGACGACAAATGGCAGTTGACAGATGACAGACAACAGACGACAGATGACAGATGACAGATAACATATGACAGATGACAGATGACAGATGACAGATGACAGATGACAGATGACAGATGACAGATGACAGATGACAGATGACAGATGACAGATGACAGATGACAGATGACAGATGACAGATGACAGATGACAGGTGACAGATGACAGATGATAAATGACAAATGACAGATGACAGATGACAGATGTCATATGACAGATGACAGATGACAGATGACAGATGACAGATGACAGATGACACATGACAGATGACAGACGACAGATGACAGATGACAGATGACAGATGACAGATGACAGATGACAGATGACAGATGACAGATGACAGATGACAGATGACAGATGACAGATGACAGATGACAGATGACAGATGACAGATGACAGATGACAGATGACAGATGACAGATGACAGATGACATATGACAGATGACAGATGAGTGATGACAGATGACATATGACAGATGACACATGACAAATGACAGATGCCAGATGACAGATGACAGATGACAGATGACAGATGACAGATGACATATGACAGATGACAGATGACAGATGACAGATAACAGATGACAGATGCCAGATGACAGATGACAGATGACAGATGACAGATGAGAGATGACAGATGACAGGTGACAGATGACACATGACAAATGACAGATGCCAGATGACAGATGACACATGACAGATGACAGACGACAGATGACAGATGACAGATGACAGATGACAGATGACAGATGACAGATGACAGATGACAGATGACAGATGACAGATGACAGATGACAGATGACAGATGACAGGTGACAGATGACAGATGACAGATGATAAATGACAAATGACAGATGACAGATGACAGATGTCATATGACAGATGACAGATGACAGATGACAGATGACAGATGACACATGACAGATGACAGACGACAGATGACAGATGACAGATGACAGATGACAGATGACAGATGACAGATGACAGATGACAGATGACAGATGACAGATGACAGATGACAGATGACAGATGACAGATGACAGATGACAGATGACAGATGACAGATGACAGATGACAGATGACAGATGACAGATGACAGATGACAGATATCAGATGACAGATGACAGATGACAGATGACAGATGACAGATGACAGATGACAGATGACAGATGACAGATGACAAATGACAGATGACAGATGACAGACGACAAATGGCAGTTGACAGATGACAGACAACAGACGACAGATGACAGATGACAGATAACATATGACAGATGACAGATGACAGATGACAGATGACAGATGACAGATGACAGATGACAGATGACAGATGACAGATGACAGATGACAGATGACAGATGACAGATGACAGGTGACAGATGACAGATGATAAATGACAAATGACAGATGACAGATGACAGATGTCATATGACAGATGACAGATGACAGATGACAGATGACACATGACAAATGACAGACGACAGATGACAGATGACAGATGACAGATGACAGATGACAGATGACAGATGACAGATGACAGATGACAGATGACAGATGACAGATGACAGATGACAGATGACAGATGACAGATGACAGATGACAGATGACAGATGACAGATGACAGATGACAGATGACAGATGACAGATGACAGATGACAGATGACAGATGACAGATGACAGATGACAGATGACAGATGACAGATGACAGATGACAGATGACAGATGACAGATGACAGATGACAGATGACAGATGACAGATGACAGATGACAGATGACAGATGACAGATGACAGATGACAGATGACAGATGACAGATGACAGATGACAGTTGACAGATGACAAATGACAGATGACAGATGACAGACGACAAATGGCAGTTGACAGATGACAGATGACAGATGACAGATGACAGATGACAGATGACAGATGACAGATGACAGATGACAGATGACAAATGACAGATGACAGATGACAGACGACAAATGGCAGTTGACAGATGACAGACAACAGACGACAGATGACAGATGACAGATAACATATGACAGATGACAGATGACAGATGACAGATGACAGATGACAGATGACAGATGACAGATGACAGATGACAGATGACAGATGACAGATGACAGATGACAGATGACAGATGACAGATGACAGGTGACAGATGACAGATGATAAATGACAAATGACAGATGACAGATGACAGATGTCATATGACAGATGACAGATGACAGATGACAGATGACAGATGACAGATGACACATGACAGATGACAGACGACAGATGACAGATGACAGATGACAGATGACAGATGACAGGTGACAGATGACAGATGATAAATGACAAATGACAGATGACAGATGACAGATGTCATATGACAGATGACAGATGACAGATGACAGATGACACATGACAGATGACAGACGACAGATGACAGATGACAGATGACAGATGACAGATGACAGATGACAGATGACAGATGACAGATAACAGATGACAGATGACAGATGACAGATGACAGATGACAGATGACAGATGACAGATGACAGATGACAGATGACAGATGACAGATGACAGATGACAGATGACAGATGACAGATGACAGATGACACATGACAGATGACAGACGACAGATGACAGATGACAGATGACAGATGACAGATGACAGATGACAGATGACAGATGACAGATGACAGATGACAGATGACAGATGACAGATGACAGATGACAGATGACAGATGACAGATGACAGATGACAGATGACAGATGACAGATGACAGATGACAGATGACAGATGACAGATGACAGTTGACAGATGACAAATGACAGATGACAGATGACAGACGACAAATGGCAGTTGACAGATGACAGATGACAGATGACAGATGACAGATGACAGATGACAGATGACAGATGACAGATGACAGATGACAGGTGACAGATGACAGATGACAGATGATAAATGACAAATGACAGATGACAGATGACAGATGACAGATGACAGATGACAGATGACAGATGACAGATGACAGATGACAGATGACAGATGACAGATGACAGATGACAGATGACAGATGACAGATGACAGATGACAGATGACAGGTGACAGATGACAGATGACAGATGACAGATGACAGATGACAGATGACAGATGACAGATGACAGATGACAGATGACAGATGACAGATGACAGATGACAGATGACAGATGACAGATGACAGATGACAGATGACAAATGACAGATGACAGACGACAAATGGCAGTTGACAGATGACAGACAACAGACGACAGATGACAGATGACAGATAACATATGACAGATGACAGATGACAGATGACAGATGACAGATGACAGATGACAGATGACAGATGACAGATGACATATGACAGATGACAGAATACAGATGACAGATGACAGATGACAGATGACAGATGACAGATGACAGATAACAGATAACAGATGACAGATGACAGATGACAGATGACAGATGACAGATGACAGATGACAGATGACAGATGACAGATGACAGATGACAGATGACACATGACAGATGACAGATGACAGATGACAGATGACAGATGACAGATGACAGATGACAGATGACAGATAACAGATGACAGATGACAGATGACAGATGACAGATGACAGATGACAGATGACAGATGACAGATGACAGATGACAGATGACAGATGACAGATGACAGATGACAGATGACAGATGACAGATGACAGATGACAGATGACAGATGACAGATGACAGATGACAGATGACAGATGACAGATGACAGATGACAGATGACAGATGACAGATGACAGATGACAGATGACAGATGACAGATGACAGATGACAGATGACAGATGACAGATGACAGACGACAAATGGCAGTTGACAGATGACAGACAACAGACGACAGATGACAGATGACAGATGACAGATGACAGATGACAGATGACAGATGACAGATGACAGATGACAGATGACAGATGACAGATGACAGATGACAGATGACAGATGACAGATGACAGATGACAGATGACAGATGACAGATGACAGATGACAGATGACAGACGACAAATGGCAGTTGACAGATGACAGACAACAGACGACAGATGACAGATGACAGATGACAGTTGACAGATGACAAATGACAGATGACAGATGACAGACGACAAATGGCAGTTGACAGATGACAGATGACAGATGACAGATGACAGATGACAGATGATAGATGACAGATGACAGATGACAGATGACAGGTGACAGATGACAGATGACAGATGACAGATGATAAATGACAAATGACAGATGACAGATGACAGATGTCATATGACAGATGACAGATGACAGATGACACATGACAGATGACAGACGACAGATGACAGATGACAGATGACAGATGACAGATGACAGATGACAGATGACAGATGACAGATGACAGATGACAGATGACAGATGACAGATGACAGATGACAGATGACAGATGACAGATGACAGATGACAGATGACAGATGACAGATGACAGATGACAGATGACAGATGACAGATGACAGATGACAGATGACAGATGACAGGTGACAGATGACAGATGACAGATGACAGATGACAGATGACAGATGACAGATGACAGATGACAGATGACAGATGACAGATGACAGATGACAGATGACAGATGACAGATGACAGATGACAGATGACAGATGACAGATGACAAATGACAGATGACAGACGACAAATGGCAGTTGACAGATGACAGACAACAGACGACAGATGACAGATGACAGATAACATATGACAGATGACAGATGACAGATGACAGATGACAGATGACAGATGACAGATGACAGATGACAGATGACAGATGACAGATGACATATGACAGATGACAGAATACAGATGACAGATGACAGATGACAGATGACAGATGACAGATGACAGATAACAGATAACAGATGACAGATGACAGATGACAGATGACAGATGACAGATGACAGATGACAGACGACAGATGACAGATGACAGATGACAGATGACAGATGACAGATGACAGATGACAGATGACAGATGACAGATGAAAGACGGCAGATGACAGATGACAGATGACAGATGACAGATGACAGATGACAGATGACAGATGACAGATGACAGATGACAGATGACAGATGACAGATGACAGGTGACAGATGACAGATGATAAATGACAAATGACAGATGACAGATGACAGATGACAGATGACAGATGACAGATGACAGATGACAGATGACAGATGACAGATGACAGATGACAGATGACAGATGACAGATGACAGATGACAGATGACAGATGACAGATGACAGATGACAGGTGACAGATGACAGATGATAAATGACAAATGACAGATGACAGATGACAGATGACAGATGACAGATGACAGATGACAGATGACAGATGACAGATGACAGATGACAGATGACAGATGACAGATGACAGATGACAGATGACAGATGACAGATGACAGATGACAGATGACAGATGACAGATGACAGATGACAGATGACAGATGACAGATGACAGATGACAGATGACAGATGACAGATGACAGATGACAGATGACAGGTGACAGATGACAGATGACAGATGACAGATGACAGATGACAGATGACAAATGACAGATGACAGACGACAAATGGCAGTTGACAGATGACAGACAACAGACGACAGATGACAGATGACAGATAACATATGACAGATGACAGATGACAGATGACAGATGACAGATGACAGATGACAGATGACAGATGACAGATGACAGATGACAGATGACAGATGACAGATGACAGATGACAGATGACAGATGACAGATGACAGATGACAGATGACAGATGACAGATGACAGATGACAGATGACAGATGACAGATGACAGATGACAGATGACAGATGACAGATGACAGATGACAGATGACAAATGACAGATGACAGACGACAAATGGCAGTTGACAGATGACAGACAACAGATGACAGATGAGAGATGACAGATGACAGATGACAGATGACAGATGACAGATGATAGATGACAGATGACAGATGACAGATGACAGATGACAGATGACAGATGACAGATGACAGATGACAGATGACAGATGACAGATGACAGATGACAGATGACAGATGACAGATGACAGATGACAGATGACAGATGACAGATGACAGATGACAGATGACAGATGACAGATGACAGATGACAGATGACAGATGACAGATGACAGATGACAGGTGACAGATGACAGATGATAAATGACAAATGACAGATGACAGATGACAGATGTCATATGACAGATGACAGATGACAGATGACAGATGACAGATGACAGATGACAGATGACAGATGACAGATGACAGATGACAGATGACAGATGACAGATGACAGATGACAGATGACAGATGACAGATGACAGATGACAGATGACAGATGACAGATGACAGATGACAGATGACAGATGACAGATGACAGATGACAGATGACAGATGACAGATGACAGATGACAGATGACAGATGACAGATGACAGATGACAGATGACAGATGACAGATGACAGATGACAGATGACAGATGACAGATGACAGATGACAGATGACAGATGACAGATGACAGATGACAGATGACAGATGACAGATGACAGATGACAGATGACAGATGACAGATGACAGATGACAGATGACAGATGACAGATGATAGATGACAGATGACAGATGACAGATGACAGATGACAGATGACAGATGACAGATGACAGATGACAGATGACAGATGACAGATGACAGATGACAGATGACAGATGACAGATGACAGATGACAGATGACAGATGACAGATGACAGATGACATATGACAGATGACAGATGAGTGATGACAGATGACATATGACAGATGACACATGACAAATGACAGATGCCAGATGACAGATGACAGATGACAGATGACAGATGACATATGACAGATGACAGATGACAGATGACAGATAACAGATGACAGATGCCAGATGACAGATGACAGATGACAGATGACAGATGAGAGATGACAGATGACAGGTGACAGATGACACATGACAAATGACAGATGCCAGATGACAGATGACACATGACAGATGACAGACGACAGATGACAGATGACTGATGACAGATGACAGATGACAGATGACAGATGACAGATGACAGATGACAGATGACAGATGACAGATGACAGATGACAGATGACAGATGACAGATGACAGGTGAGAGATGACAGATGACAGATGATAAATGACAAATGACAGATGACAGATGACAGATGTCATATGACAGATGACAGATGACAGATGACAGATGACAGATGACACATGACAGATGACAGACGACAGATGACAGATGACAGATGACAGATGACAGATGACAGATGACAGATGACAGATGACAGATGACAGATGACAGATGACAGATGACAGATGACAGATGACAGATGACAGATGACAGATGACAGATGACAGATGACAGATGACAGATGACAGATGACAGATGACAGATGACAGATGACAGATGACAGATGACAGATATCAGATGACAGATGACAGATGACAGATGACAGATGACAGATGACAGATGACAGATGACAGATGACAAATGACAGATGACAGATGACAGACGACAAATGGCAGTTGACAGATGACAGACAACAGACGACAGATGACAGATGACAGATAACATATGACAGATGACAGATGACAGATGACAGATGACAGATGACAGATGACAGATGACAGATGACAGATGACAGATGACAGATGACAGATGACAGATGACAGATGACAGGTGACAGATGACAGATGATAAATTACAAATGACAGATGACAGATGACAGATGACAGATGACAGATGACAGATGACAGATGACAGATGACAGATGACAGATGACAGATGACAGATGACAGATGACAGATGACAGTTGACAGATGACAAATGACAGATGACAGATGACAGACGACAAATGGCAGTTGACAGATGACAGATGACAGATGACAGATGACAGATGACAGATGACAGATGACAGATGACAGATGACAGATGACAGCTGACAGATGACAGATGACAAATGACAGATGACAGATGACAGACGACAAATGGCAGTTGACAGATGACAGACAACAGACGACAGATGACAGATGACAGATAACATATGACAGATGACAGATGACAGATGACAGATGACAGATGACAGATGACAGATGACAGATGACAGATGACAGATGACAGATGACAGATGACAGATGACAGATGACAGATGACAGATGACAGGTGACAGATGACAGATGATAAATGACAAATGACAGATGACAGATGACAGATGTCATATGACAGATGACAGATGACAGATGACAGATGACAGATGACAGATGACACATGACAGATGACAGACGACAGATGACAGATGACAGATGACAGATGACAGATGACAGATGACAGATGACAGATGACAGATGACAGATGACAGATGACAGATGACAGATGACAGATGACAGATGACAGATGACAGATGACAGATGACAGATGACAGATGACAGATGACAGATGACAGATGACATATGACAGATGACAGATGAGTGATGACAGATGACATATGACAGATGACACATGACAAATGACAGATGCCAGATGACAGATGACAGATGACAGATGACAGATGACAGATGACATATGACAGATGACAGATGACAGATGACAGATAACAGATGACAGATGCCAGATGACAGATGACAGATGACAGATGACAGATGAGAGATGACAGATGACAGGTGACAGATGACACATGACAAATGACAGATGCCAGATGACAGATGACACATGACAGATGACAGACGACAGATGACAGATGACAGATGACAGATGACAGATGACAGATGACAGATGACAGATGACAGATGACAGATGACAGATGACAGATGACAGATGACAGATGACAGGTGACAGATGACAGATGACAGATGATAAATGACAAATGACAGATGACAGATGACAGATGTCATATGACAGATGACAGATGACAGATGACAGATGACAGATGACACATGACAGATGACAGACGACAGATGACAGATGACAGATGACAGATGACAGATGACAGATGACAGATGACAGATGACAGATGACAGATGACAGATGACAGATGACAGATGACAGATGACAGATGACAGATGACAGATGACAGATGACAGATGACAGATGACAGATGACAGATGACAGATGACAGATGACAGATGACAGATATCAGATGACAGATGACAGATGACAGATGACAGATGACAGATGACAGATGACAGATGACAGATGACAGATGACAGATGACAAATGACAGATGACAGATGACAGACGACAAATGGCAGTTGACAGATGACAGACAACAGACGACAGATGACAGATGACAGATAACATATGACAGATGACAGATGACAGATGACAGATGACAGATGACAGATGACAGATGACAGATGACAGATGACAGATGACAGATGACAGATGACAGATGACAGATGACAGGTGACAGATGACAGATGATAAATGACAAATGACAGATGACAGATGACAGATGTCATATGACAGATGACAGATGACAGATGACAGATGACACATGACAAATGACAGACGACAGATGACAGATGACAGATGACAGATGACAGATGACAGATGACAGATGACAGATGACAGATGACAGATGACAGATGACAGATGACAGATGACAGATGACAGATGACAGATGACAGATGACAGATGACAGATGACAGATGACAGATGACAGATGACAGATGACAGATGACAGATGACAGATGACAGATGACAGATGACAGATGACAGATGACAGATGACAGATGACAGATGACAGATGACAGATGACAGATGACAGATGACAGATGACAGATGACAGATGACAGATGACAGATGACAGATGACAGATGACAGATGACAGATGACAGATGACAGATGACAGATGACAGTTGACAGATGACAAATGACAGATGACAGATGACAGACGACAAATGGCAGTTGACAGATGACAGATGACAGATGACAGATGACAGATGACAGATGACAGATGACAGATGACAGATGACAGATGACAGATGACAAATGACAGATGACAGATGACAGACGACAAATGGCAGTTGACAGATGACAGACAACAGACGACAGATGACAGATGACAGATAACATATGACAGATGACAGATGACAGATGACAGATGACAGATGACAGATGACAGATGACAGATGACAGATGACAGATGACAGATGACAGATGACAGATGACAGATGACAGATGACAGATGACAGATGACAGGTGACAGATGACAGATGATAAATGACAAATGACAGATGACAGATGACAGATGTCATATGACAGATGACAGATGACAGATGACAGATGACAGATGACAGATGACACATGACAGATGACAGACGACAGATGACAGATGACAGATGACAGATGACAGATGACAGGTGACAGATGACAGATGATAAATGACAAATGACAGATGACAGATGACAGATGTCATATGACAGATGACAGATGTCAGATGACAGATGACACATGACAGATGACAGACGACAGATGACAGATGACAGATGACAGACGACAAATGGCAGTTGACAGATGACAGACAACAGACGACAGATGACAGATGACAGATAACATATGACAGATGACAGATGACAGATGACAGATGACAGATGACAGATGACAGATGACAGATGACAGATGACAGATGACAGATGACAGATGACAGATGACAGATGACAGGTGACAGATGACAGATGATAAATGACAAATGACAGATGACAGATGACAGATGTCATATGACAGATGACAGATGACAGATGACAGATGACACATGACAGATGACAGACGACAGATGACAGATGACAGACGACAAATGGCAGTTGACAGATGACAGACAACAGACGACAGATGACAGATGACAGATAACATATGACAGATGACAGATGACAGATGACAGATGACAGATGACAGATGACAGATGACAGATGACAGATGACAGATGACAGATGACAGATGACAGATGACAGATGACAGATGACAGATGACAGATGACAGATGACAGATGACAGATGACAGATGACAGGTGACAGATGACAGATGATAAATGACAAATGACAGATGACAGATGACAGATGTCATATGACAGATGACAGATGACAGATGACAGATGACAGATGACACATGACAGATGACAGACGACAGATGACAGATGACAGATGACAGATGACAGATGACAGATGACAGATGACAGATGACAGATGACAGATGACAGATGACAGATGACAGATGACAGATGACAGATGACAGATGACAGATGACAGATGACAGATGACAGATGACAGATGACAGATGACAGATGACAGATGACAGATGACAGATGACAGATGACAGATGACAGATGACAGATGACAGATGACAGATGACAGATGACAGATGACAGATGACAGATGACAGATGACAGATGACAGATGACAGATGACAGATGACAGATGACAGATGACAGATGACAGATGACAGATGACAGATGACAGATGACAGATGACAGACGACAAATGGCAGTTGACAGATGACAGACAACAGACGACAGATGACAGATGACAGATAACATATGACAGATGACAGATGACAGATGACAGATGACAGATGACAGATGACAGATGACAGATGACAGATGACAGATGACAGATGACAGATGACAGATGACAGATGACAGGTGACAGATGACAGATGATAAATGACAAATGACAGATGACAGATGACAGATGTCATATGACAGATGACAGATGACAGATGACAGATGACACATGACAGATGACAGACGACAGATGACAGATGACAGATGACAGATGACAGATGACAGATGACAGATGACAGATGACAGATGACAGATGTCAGATGACAGATGACAGATGACAGATGACAGATGACAGATGACAGATGACAGATGACAGATGACAGATGACAGATGACAGATGACAGATGACATATGACAGATGACAGATGACAGATGACAGATGACAGATGACAGATGACAGATGACAGATGACAGATGACAGATGACAGATGACAGATAACATATGACAGATGACAGATGACAGATGACAGATGACAGATGACAGATGACAGATGACAGATGACAGATGACAGATGACAGATGACAGATGACAGATGACAGATGACAGGTGACAGATGACAGATGATAAATGACAAATGACAGATGACAGATGACAGATGTCATATGACAGATGACAGATGACAGATGACAGATGACACATGACAAATGACAGACGACAGATGACAGATGACAGATGACAGATGACAGATGACAGATGACAGATGACAGATGACAGATGACAGATGACAGATGACAGATGACAGATGACAGATGACAGATGACAGATGACAGATGACAGATGACAGATGACAGATGACAGATGACAGATGACAGATGACAGATGACAGATGACAGATGACAGATGACAGATGACAGATGACAGATGACAGATGACAGATGACAGATGACAGATGACAGATGACAGATGACAGATGACAGATGACAGATGACAGATGACAGATGACAGATGACAGATGACAGATGACAGATGACAGATGACAGATGACAGATGACAGTTGACAGATGACAAATGACAGATGACAGATGACAGACGACAAATGGCAGTTGACAGATGACAGATGACAGATGACAGATGACAGATGACAGATGACAGATGACAGATGACAGATGACAGATGACAGATGACAAATGACAGATGACAGATGACAGACGACAAATGGCAGTTGACAGATGACAGACAACAGACGACAGATGACAGATGACAGATAACATATGACAGATGACAGATGACAGATGACAGATGACAGATGACAGATGACAGATGACAGATGACAGATGACAGATGACAGATGACAGATGACAGATGACAGATGACAGATGACAGATGACAGGTGACAGATGACAGATGATAAATGACAAATGACAGATGACAGATGACAGATGTCATATGACAGATGACAGATGACAGATGACAGATGACAGATGACACATGACAGATGACAGACGACAGATGACAGATGACAGATGACAGATGACAGATGACAGGTGACAGATGACAGATGATAAATGACAAATGACAGATGACAGATGACAGATGTCATATGACAGATGACAGATGACAGATGACAGATGACACATGACAGATGACAGACGACAGATGACAGATGACAGATGACAGATGACAGATGACAGATGACAGATGACAGATGACAGATAACAGATGACAGATGACAGATGACAGATGACAGATGACAGATGACAGATGACAGATGACAGATGACAGATGACAGATGACAGATGACAGATGACAGATGACAGATGACAGATGACAGATGACAGATGACACATGACAGATGACAGACGACAGATGACAGATGACAGATGACAGATGACAGATGACAGATGACAGATGACAGATGACAGATGACAGATGACAGATGACAGATGACAGATGACAGATGACAGATGACAGATGACAGATGACAGATGACAGATGACAGATGACAGATGACAGATGACAGATGACAGTTGACAGATGACAAATGACAGATGACAGATGACAGACGACAAATGGCAGTTGACAGATGACAGATGACAGATGACAGATGACAGATGACAGATGACAGATGACAGATGACAGATGACAGGTGACAGATGACAGATGACAGATGATAAATGACAAATGACAGATGACAGATGACAGATGACAGATGACAGATGACAGATGACAGATGACAGATGACAGATGACAGATGACAGATGACAGATGACAGATGACAGATGACAGATGACAGATGACAGATGACAGGTGACAGATGACAGATGACAGATGACAGATGACAGATGACAGATGACAGATGACAGATGACAGATGACAGATGACAGATGACAGATGACAGATGACAGATGACAGATGACAGATGACAAATGACAGATGACAGACGACAAATGGCAGTTGACAGATGACAGACAACAGACGACAGATGACAGATGACAGATAACATATGACAGATGACAGATGACAGATGACAGATGACAGATGACAGATGACAGATGACAGATGACAGATGACAGATGACATATGACAGATGACAGAATACAGATGACAGATGACAGATGACAGATGACAGATGACAGATGACAGATGACAGATAACAGATAACAGATGACAGATGACAGATGACAGATGACAGATGACAGATGACAGATGACAGATGACAGATGACAGATGACAGATGACAGATGACACATGACAGATGACAGATGACAGATGACAGATGACAGATGACAGATGACAGATGACAGATGACAGATAACAGATGACAGATGACAGATGACAGATGACAGATGACAGATGACAGATGACAGATGACAGATGACAGATGACAGATGACAGATGACAGATGACAGATGACAGATGACAGATGACAGATGACAGATGACAGATGACAGATGACAGATGACAGATGACAGATGACAGATGACAGATGACAGATGACAGATGACAGATGACAGATGACAGATGACAGATGACAGATGACAGATGACAGATGACAGACGACAAATGGCAGTTGACAGATGACAGACAACAGACGACAGATGACAGATGACAGATGACAGATGACAGATGACAGATGACAGATGACAGATGACAGATGACAGATGACAGATGACAGATGACAGATGACAGATGACAGATGACAGATGACAGATGACAGATGACAGATGACAGATGACAGATGACAGATGACAGACGACAAATGGCAGTTGACAGATGACAGACAACAGACGACAGATGACAGATGACAGATGACAGTTGACAGATGACAAATGACAGATGACAGATGACAGACGACAAATGGCAGTTGACAGATGACAGATGACAGATGACAGATGACAGATGACAGATGATAGATGACAGATGACAGATGACAGATGACAGGTGACAGATGACAGATGACAGATGACAGATGATAAATGACAAATGACAGATGACAGATGACAGATGTCATATGACAGATGACAGATGACAGATGACACATGACAGATGACAGACGACAGATGACAGATGACAGATGACAGATGACAGATGACAGATGACAGATGACAGATGACAGATGACAGATGACAGATGACAGATGACAGATGACAGATGACAGATGACAGATGACAGATGACAGATGACAGATGACAGATGACAGATGACAGATGACAGATGACAGATGACAGATGACAGATGACAGATGACAGATGACAGGTGACAGATGACAGATGACAGATGACAGATGACAGATGACAGATGACAGATGACAGATGACAGATGACAGATGACAGATGACAGATGACAGATGACAGATGACAGATGACAGATGACAGATGACAGATGACAGATGACAGATGACAAATGACAGATGACAGACGACAAATGGCAGTTGACAGATGACAGACAACAGACGACAGATGACAGATGACAGATAACATATGACAGATGACAGATGACAGATGACAGATGACAGATGACAGATGACAGATGACAGATGACAGATGACAGATGACAGATGACATATGACAGATGACAGAATACAGATGACAGATGACAGATGACAGATGACAGATGACAGATGACAGATAACAGATAACAGATGACAGATGACAGATGACAGATGACAGATGACAGATGACAGATGACAGACGACAGATGACAGATGACAGATGACAGATGACAGATGACAGATGACAGATGACAGATGACAGATGACAGATGACAGATGAAAGACGGCAGATGACAGATGACAGATGACAGATGACAGATGACAGATGACAGATGACAGATGACAGATGACAGATGACAGATGACAGATGACAGGTGACAGATGACAGATGATAAATGACAAATGACAGATGACAGATGACAGATGACAGATGACAGATGACAGATGACAGATGACAGATGACAGATGACAGATGACAGATGACAGATGACAGATGACAGATGACAGATGACAGATGACAGATGACAGATGACAGGTGACAGATGACAGATGATAAATGACAAATGACAGATGACAGATGACAGATGACAGATGACAGATGACAGATGACAGATGACAGATGACAGATGACAGATGACAGATGACAGATGACAGATGACAGATGACAGATGACAGATGACAGATGACAGATGACAGATGACAGATGACAGATGACAGATGACAGATGACAGATGACAGATGACAGATGACAGATGACAGATGACAGATGACAGATGACAGATGACAGGTGACAGATGACAGATGACAGATGACAGATGACAGATGACAGATGACAAATGACAGATGACAGACGACAAATGGCAGTTGACAGATGACAGACAACAGACGACAGATGACAGATGACAGATAACATATGACAGATGACAGATGACAGATGACAGATGACAGATGACAGATGACAGATGACAGATGACAGATGACAGATGACAGATGACAGATGACAGATGACAGATGACAGATGACAGATGACAGATGACAGATGACAGATGACAGATGACAGATGACAGATGACAGATGACAGATGACAGATGACAGATGACAGATGACAAATGACAGATGACAGACGACAAATGGCAGTTGACAGATGACAGACAACAGATGACAGATGAGAGATGACAGATGACAGATGACAGATGACAGATGACAGATGATAGATGACAGATGACAGATGACAGATGACAGATGACAGATGACAGATGACAGATGACAGATGACAGATGACAGATGACAGATGACAGATGACAGATGACAGATGACAGATGACAGATGACAGATGACAGATGACAGATGACAGATGACAGATGACAGATGACAGATGACAGATGACAGATGACAGATGACAGATGACAGATGACAGGTGACAGATGACAGATTATAAATGACAAATGACAGATGACAGATGACAGATGTCATATGACAGATGACAGATGACAGATGACAGATGACAGATGACAGATGACAGATGACAGATGACAGATGACAGATGACAGATGACAGATGACAGATGACAGATGACAGATGACAGATGACAGATGACAGATGACAGATGACAGATGACAGATGACAGATGACAGATGACAGATGACAGATGACAGATGACAGATGACAGATGACAGATGACAGATGACAGATGACAGATGACAGATGACAGATGACAGATGACAGATGACAGATGACAGATGACAGATGACAGATGACAGATGACAGATGACAGATGACAGATGACAGATGACAGATGACAGATGACAGATGACAGATGACAGATGACAGATGACATATGACAGATGACAGATGACAGATGACAGATGACAGATGACAGATGATAGATGACAGATGACAGATGACAGATGACAGATGACAGATGACAGATGACAGATGACAGATGACAGATGACAGATGACAGATGACAGATGACAGATGACAGATGACAGATGACAGATGACAGATGACAGATGACAGATGACAGATGACAGATGACATATGACAGATGACAGATGAGTGATGACAGATGACATATGACAGATGACACATGACAAATGACAGATGCCAGATGACAGATGACAGATGACAGATGACAGATGACATATGACAGATGACAGATGACAGATGACAGATAACAGATGACAGATGCCAGATGACAGATGACAGATGACAGATGACAGATGAGAGATGACAGATGACAGGTGACAGATGACACATGACAAATGACAGATGCCAGATGACAGATGACACATGACAGATGACAGACGACAGATGACAGATGACTGATGACAGATGACAGATGACAGATGACAGATGACAGATGACAGATGACAGATGACAGATGACAGATGACAGATGACAGATGACAGATGACAGATGACAGATGACAGGTGAGAGATGACAGATGACAGATGATAAATGACAAATGACAGATGACAGATGACAGATGTCATATGACAGATGACAGATGACAGATGACAGATGACAGATGACACATGACAGATGACAGACGACAGATGACAGATGACAGATGACAGATGACAGATGACAGATGACAGATGACAGATGACAGATGACAGATGACAGATGACAGATGACAGATGACAGATGACAGATGACAGATGACAGATGACAGATGACAGATGACAGATGACAGATGACAGATGACAGATGACAGATGACAGATGACAGATGACAGATGACAGATATCAGATGACAGATGACAGATGACAGATGACAGATGACAGATGACAGATGACAGATGACAGATGACAAATGACAGATGACAGATGACAGACGACAAATGGCAGTTGACAGATGACAGACAACAGACGACAGATGACAGATGACAGATAACATATGACAGATGACAGATGACAGATGACAGATGACAGATGACAGATGACAGATG
Organism: Condylostylus longicornis; assembly: GCF_029603195.1. Classification (NCBI taxonomy): domain Eukaryota; kingdom Metazoa; phylum Arthropoda; class Insecta; order Diptera; family Dolichopodidae; genus Condylostylus; species Condylostylus longicornis. Next base: position 8,723 of record NW_026578267.1, on the reverse strand, counting down.
ACAGATGACAGATGACAGATGACAGATGACAGATGACAGATGACAGATGACAGGTGACAGATGACAGATGATAAATTACAAATGACAGATGACAGATGACAGATGACAGATGACAGATGACAGATGACAGATGACAGATGACAGATGACAGATGACAGATGACAGACGACAGATGACAGTTGACAGATGACAAATGACAGATGACAGATGACAGACGACAAATGGCAGTTGACAGATGACAGATGACAGATGACAGATGACAGATGACAGATGACAGATGACAGATGACAGATGACAGATGACAGATGACAGATGACAGATGACAAATGACAGATGACAGATGACAGACGACAAATGGCAGTTGACAGATGACAGACAACAGACGACAGATGACAGATGACAGATAACATATGACAGATGACAGATGACAGATGACAGATGACAGATGACAGATGACAGATGACAGATGACAGATGACAGATGACAGATGACAGATGACAGATGACAGATGACAGATGACAGATGACAGATGACAGGTGACAGATGACAGATGATAAATGACAAATGACAGATGACAGATGACAGATGTCATATGACAGATGACAGATGACAGATGACAGATGACAGATGACAGATGACACATGACAGATGACAGACGACAGATGACAGATGACAGATGACAGATGACAGATGACAGATGACAGATGACAGATGACAGATGACAGATGACAGATGACAGATGACAGATGACAGATGACAGATGACAGATGACAGATGACAGATGACAGATGACAGATGACAGATGACAGATGACAGATGACATATGACAGATGACAGATGAGTGATGACAGATGACATATGACAGATGACACATGACAAATGACAGATGCCAGATGACAGATGACAGATGACAGATGACAGATGACAGATGACATATGACAGATGACAGATGACAGATGACAGATAACAGATGACAGATGCCAGATGACAGATGACAGATGACAAATGGCAGTTGACAGATGACAGACAACAGACGACAGATGACAGATGACAGATAACATATGACAGATGACAGATGACAGATGACAGATGACAGATGACAGATGACAGATGACAGATGACAGATGACAGATGACAGATGACAGATGACAGATGACAGATGACAGATGACAGATGACAGATGACAGATGACAGATGACAGATGACAGATGACAGATGACAGATGACAGATGACAGATGACAGATGACAGATGACAGATGACAGATGACAGATGACAGATGACAGATGACAGATGACAGATGACAGATGACAGATGACAGATGACAGATGACAGATGACAGACGACAAATGGCAGTTGACAGATGACAGACAACAGACGACAGATGACAGATGACAGATAACATATGACAGATGACAGATGACAGATGACAGATGACAGATGACAGATGACAGATGACAGATGACAGATGACAGATGACAGATGACAGATGACAGATGACAGATGACAGGTGACAGATGACAGATGATAAATGACAAATGACAGATGACAGATGACAGATGTCATATGACAGATGACAGATGACAGATGACAGATGACACATGACAGATGACAGACGACAGATGACAGATGACAGATGACAGATGACAGATGACAGATGACAGATGACAGATGACAGATGACAGATGTCAGATGACAGATGACAGATGACAGATGACAGATGACAGATGACAGATGACAGATGACAGATGACAGATGACAGATGACAGATGACAGATGACAGATGACAGATGACAGATGACAGATGACAGATGACAGATGACAGATGACAGATGACAGTTGACAGATGACAAATGACAGATGACAGATGACAGACGACAAATGGCAGTTGACAGATGACAGATGACAGATGACAGATGACAGATGACAGATGACAGATGACAGATGACAGATGACAGATGACAGATGACAGATGACAGATGACAAATGACAGATGACAGATGACAGACGACAAATGGCAGTTGACAGATGACAGACAACAGACGACAGATGACAGATGACAGATAACATATGACAGATGACAGATGACAGATGACAGATGACAGATGACAGATGACAGATGACAGATGACAGATGACAGATGACAGATGACAGATGACAGATGACAGATGACAGATGACAGATGACAGATGACAGATGACAGGTGACAGATGACAGATGATAAATGACAAATGACAGATGACAGATGACAGATGTCATATGACAGATGACAGATGACAGATGACACATGACAGATGACAGACGACAGATGACAGATGACAGATGACAGATGACAGATGACAGATGACAGATGACAGATGACAGATGACAGATGACAGATGACAGATGACAGATGACAGATGACAGATGACAGATGACAGATGACAGATGACAGATGACAGATGACAGATGACAGATGACAGATGACAGATGACAGATGACAGATGACAGATGACAGATGACAGATGACAGATGACAGATGACAGATGACAGATGACAGTTGACAGATGACAAATGACAGATGACAGACGACAAATGGCAGTTGACAGATGACAGATGACAGATGACAGATGACAGATGACAGATGACAGATGACAGATGACAAATGACAGATGACAGATGACAGATGACAGATGACACATGACAGATGACAGATGACAGATGACAGATGACAGATGACAGATGACAGATGACAGATGACAGATGACAGATAACAGATGACAGATGACAGATGACAGATGACAGATGACAGATGACAGATGACAGATGACAGATGACAGATGACAGATGACAGATGACAGATGACAGATGACAGATGACAGATGACAGATGACAGATGACAGATGACAGATGACAGATGACAGATGACAGATGACAGATGACAGATGACAGATGACAGATGACAGATGACAGATGACAGATGACAGATGACAGATGACAGATGACAGATGACAGATGACAGATGACAGATGACAGATGACAGATGACAGATGACAGATGACAGACGACAAATGGCAGTTGACAGATGACAGACAACAGACGACAGATGACATATGACAGATGACAGATGACAGATGACAGATGACAGATGACAGTTGACAGATGACAGACGACAAATGGCAGACGACAAATGGCAGTTGACAGATGACAGATGACAGATGACGGATGACAGATGACAGATGACAGATGACAGATGACAGATGACAGGTGACAGATGACAGATGATAAATGACAAATGACAGATGACAGATGACAGATGTCATATGACAGATGACAGATGACACATGACAGATGACAGACGACAGATGACAGATGACAGATGACAGATGACAGATGACAGATGACAGATGACAGATGACAGATGACAGATGACAGATGACAGATGACAGATGACAGATGACAGATGACAGATGACAGATGACAGATGACAGATGACAGATGACAGATGACAGATGACAGATGACAGATGACAGATGACAGATGACAGATGACAGATGACAGATGACAGGTGACAGATGACAGATGACAGATGACAGATGACAGATGACAGATGACAGATGACAGATGACAGATGACAGATGACAGATGACAGATGACAGATGACAGATGACAGATGACAGATGACAGATGACAGATGACAGATGACAGATGACAGATGACAGATGACAAATGACAGATGACAGACGACAAATGGCAGTTGACAGATGACAGACAACAGACGACAGATGACAGATGACAGATAACATATGACAGATGACAGATGACAGATGACAGATGACAGATGACAGATGACAGATGACAGATGACAGATGACAGATGACATATGACAGATGACAGAATACAGATGACAGATGACAGATGACAGATGACAGATGACAGATGACAGATAACAGATAACAGATAACAGATGACAGATGACAGATGACAGATGACAGATGACAGATGACAGATGACAGACGACAGATGACAGATGACAGATGACAGATGACAGATGACAGATGACAGATGACAGATGACAGATGACAAATGGCAGTTGACAGATGACAGATGACAGATGACAGATGACAGATGACAGATGACAGATGACAGATGACAGATGACAGGTGACAGATGACAGATGATAAATGACAAATGACAGATGACAGATGACAGATGTCATATGACAGATGACAGATGACAGATGACACATGACAGATGACAGACGACAGATGACAGATGACAGATGACAGATGACAGATGACAGATGACAGATGACAGATGACAGATGACAGATGACAGATGACAGATGACAGATGACAGATGACAGATGACAGATGACAGATGACAGATGACAGATGACAGATGACAGATGACAGATGACAGATGACAGATGACAGATGACAGGTGACACTTGACAGATGACAGATGACAGATGACAGATGACAGATGACAGATGACAGATGACAGATGACAGATGACAGATGACAGATGACAGATGACAGATGACAGATGACAGATGACAGATGACAGATGACAGATGACAGATGACAGATGACAGATGACAAATGACAGATGACAGACGACAAATGGCAGTTGACAGATGACAGACAACAGACGACAGATGACAGATGACAGATAACATATGACAGATGACAGATGACAGATGACAGATGACAGATGACAGATGACAGATGACAGATGACAGATGACAGATGACATATGACAGATGACAGAATACAGATGACAGATGACAGATGACAGATGACAGATGACAGATAACAGATAACAGATAACAGATGACAGATGACAGATGACAGATGACAGATGACAGATGACAGATGACAGACGACAGATGACAGATGACAGATGACAGATGACAGATGACAGATGACAGATGACAGATGACAGATGACAGATGACAGATGACAGATGACAGATGACAGATGACAAATGACAGATGACAGACGACAAATGGCAGTTGACAGATGACAGACAACAGACGACAGATGACAGATGACAGATAACATATGACAGATGACAGATGACAGATGACAGATGACAGATGACAGATGACAGATGACAGATGACAGATGACATATGACAGATGACAGAATACAGATGACAGATGACAGATGACAGATGACAGATGACAGATAACAGATAACAGATAACAGATGACAGATGACAGATGACAGATGACAGATGACAGATGACAGATGACAGACGACAGATGACAGATGACAGGTGACAGATGATAGATGACAGATGACAGATGACAGATGACAGATGACAGATGACAGATGACAGATGACAGATGAAAGATGACAGATGACAGATGACAGATGACAGATGACAGATGACAGATGACAGATGACAGATGACAGATGACAGATGACAGATGACAGATGACAGATGACAGATGACAGATGACAGATGACAAATGACAGATGACAGACAACAAATGGCAGTTGACAAATGACAGACAACAGACGACAGATGACAGATGACAGATAACATATGACAGATGACAGATGACAGATGACAGATGACAGATGACAGATGACAGATGACAGATGACAGATGACAGGTGACAGATGACAGATGACAGATGACAGATGACAGATGACAGATGACAGATGACAGATGACAGATGACAGATGACAGATGAAAGATGACAGATGACAGATGACAGATGACAGATGACAGATGACAGATGACAGATGACAGATGACAGATGACAGATGACAGATGACAGATGACAGATGACATATGACAGATGACAGATGACAGATGACAGATGACAGATGACAGATGACAGATGACAGATGACAGATGACAGATGACAGATGACAGATGACAGATGACAGATGACAGATGACAGATGACAGATGACAGATGACACATGACAGATGACAGATGACAGATGACAGATGCCAGATGCCAGATGCCAGATGCCAGATGACATATGACAGATGACAGATGAGAGATGACAGATGACATATGACAGATGACACATGACAAATGACAGATGCCAGATGACAGATGACAGATGACAGATGACAGATAACAGATGACATATGACAGATGACAGATGACAGATGACAGATGACAGATGACAGATGCCAGATGACAGATGACAGATGACAGATGACAGATGACAGATGACAGATGACAGATGACAGATGACAGATGACAGGTGACAGATGACACATGACAAATGACAGATGCCAGATGACAGATGACACATGACAGATGACAGACGACAGATGACAGATGACAGATGACAGATGACAGATGACAGATGACAGATGACAGATGACAGATGACAGATGACAGATGACAGATGACAGATGACAGATGACAGATGACAGATGACAGATGTCATATGACAGATGACAGATGACAGATGACAGATGACAGATGACAAATGACAGATGACAGACAACAAATGGCAGTTGACAAATGACAGACAACAGACGACAGATGACAGATGACAGATAACATATGACAGATGACAGATGACAGATGACAGATGACAGATGACAGATGACAGATGAGAGATGACAGATGACATATGACAGATGACACATGACAAATGACAGATGCCAGATGACAGATGACAGATGACAGATGACAGATAACAGATGACATATGACAGATGACAGATGACAGATGACAGATGACAGACGACAGATGACAGATGCCAGATGACAGATGACAGATGACAGATGACAGATGAGAGATGACAGATGACAGGTGACAGATGACACATGACAAATGACAGATGAAAGATGACAGATGACAGATGACAGATGACAGATGACAGATGACAGATGACAGATGACAGATGACAGATGACAGATGACAGATGACAGATGACATATGACAGATGACAGATGACAGATGACAGATGACAGATGACAGATGACAGATGACAGATGACAGATGACAGATGACAGATGACAGATGACAGATGACAGATGACAGATGACAGATGACAGATGACAGATGACAGATGACAGATGACAGATGACACATGACAGATGACAGATGACAGATGCCAGATGCCAGATGCCAGATGACATATGACAGATGACAGATGAGAGATGACAGATGACATATGACAGATGACACATGACAAATGACAGATGCCAGATGACAGATGACAGATGACAGATGACAGATAACAGATGACATATGACAGATGACAGATGACAGATGACAGATGACAGATGACAGATGACAGATGCCAGATGACAGATGACAGATGACAGATGAGAGATGACAGATGACAGGTGACAGATGACACATGACAAATGACAGATGCCAGATGACAGATGACACATGACAGATGACAGACGACAGATGACAGATGACAGATGACAGATGACAGATGACAGATGACAGATGACAGATGACAGATGACAGATGACAGATGACAGATGACAGATGACAGATGACAGATGACAGATGACAGATGACAGATGACAGATGACAGATGACAGATGACAGATGACAGATGACAGGTGACAGATGACAGATGATAAATGACAAATGACAGATGACAGATGACAGATGTCATATGACAGATGACAGATGACAGATGACAGATGACAGATGACAGATGACAGATGACAGATGACAGATGACAGATGACAGATGACAGATGACAGATGACAGATGACAGATGACAGATGACAGATGACAGATGACAGATGACAGATGACAGATGACAGATGACAGATGACAGATGACAGATGACAGATGACAGATGACAGATGACAGATGACAGATGACAGATGACAGATGACAGATGACAGATGACAGATGACAGATGACAGATGACAGATGACAGATGACAGATGACAGATGACAGATGACAGATGACAGATGACAGATGACAGATGACAGATGACAGATGACAGATGACAGATGACAGATGACAGATGACAGATGACAGATGACAGATGACAGATGACAGATGACAGATGACAGATGACAGATGACAGATGACAGATGACAGATGACAGATGACAGATGACAGATGACAGATGACAGATGACAGATGACAGATGACAGATGACAGATGACAGATGACAGATGACAGATGACAGATGACAGATGACAGATGACAGATGACAGATGACAGATGACAGATGACAGATGACAGATGACAGATGACAGATGACAGATGACAGATGACAGATGACAGATGACAGATGACAGATGACAGATGACAGATGACAGATGACAGATGACAGATGACAGATGACAGATGACAGATGACAGATGACAGATGACAGATGACAGATGACAGATGACAGATGACAGATGACAGATGACAGATGACAGATGACAGATGACAGATGACAGATGACAGATGACAGATGACAGATGACAGATGACAGATGACAGATGACAGATGACAGATGACAGATGACAGATGACAGATGACAGATGACAGATGACAGATGACAGATGACAGATGACAGATGACAGATGACAGATGACAGATGACAGATGACAGATGACAGATGACAGATGACAGATGACAGATGACAGATGACAGATGAGACAGATGACAGATGACAGATGACAGATGACAGATGACAGATGACAGATGACAGATGACAGATGACAGATGACAGATGACAGATGACAGATGACAGATGACAGATGACAGATGACAGATGACAGATGACAGAT